>NC_051276.1:15687473-15987473 GCF_015220745.1 Sebastes umbrosus | reverse complement strand
CCGGGCACTCATGTGACGACAAAAATACTGTTTTCAAATATGCAATTAATTACCACAAGATATGAAATATGTAGCCTATTGATTCACAGTGAGCATTTTTGTTGCACTTTTGTACTGCTGGCAGCATGGAGAAAGCTGTTGCCAATTCAAGCTCACAAACACATAATGTAGTTGAAGAATTTGCGAGCTTGAGCCGATATCTAAACATGCACTTTGCTCATTGTGCACCGCAGGGTGGGCGACATCAATCTCACCCAGCAGAAGGAATGTTTTCAGAGCAGTGTTTGTGGAAGGTTTTAACTGTAGCACGTAGAGGAATTTTAGTTGTAAAATACAAGGACTGTAAAATATGAGGTATATTTTCTGATAATAAACACAGTGAAAAATGTATTATCATTATGTCAAGCATTGTCTGAAATTATATTGAACAAATAGACAGTGGAGGTGCTCCTTTTTATAGAAACAATTTGTGTATATTTGCGAACACAAATGGTGGCAATACATTGCAAATTGCAGATACATTTGCAAGACTTGCATTGCTCTTGCATGGATTGCAAGTATGGCATTTATTTTGATTAGTGAAACATATCAAAATGAGCAGGAAAGGAAATAATCTTGTATTGCAAATTTGGTTGGACTGGCTCCAGGCTTTTTGCAGGGAGTATTTGCTCATCAGTTTGTAGAATTGTTTTTTGTACAGTGTTCATTTGACCTCTGATCTAAAATGATAAGCACTAGGCCACAAAATTGGAAACAAACAGAAGATCATGAAGACCACTCACTGAAGGAAAAGAGCCAAGAATGTATTACTGGTATTTCTTTTTCCTGCACATAAAACCTCGGCTGTCCCAAAAGGGATGTTCTGGGGTTTTACTTACTGACAGCAGAGTACGCAACTATTTTTGCATCGCAGCATTTATGTAGGTTGTGTCAGACTGGCCCAAATACAAAGTGCAAATGAAAGTGTGGAGGACTGCTGATCAAGTTAGTTCTCATGAATATAAATACCACACACCCAGCTGTTTACCAGTTGACAAAAACAGCTTGTGTTGAATGAACCTGTGTTTTTGTTATTTCATGTATGAGAGCTGTACGGTGGATGTGATTTGTGCAATAAATGTTTATGTTTTCTGAAATAAAGTTGTGTTCTATCAAAATCAGCTTGTGTATCAGCTTCATTTCTCAATATTAAAGTAAAATGTATTAATTTATAATTCATCCGCGGTCATGATAGTATGATCATGTTCAGGAAAACTGTGGCGCTTGGATTGGAAGAATTAGAATATTTTATATGCAGTCAAAAAGTGGCAACAAGCATCAGCACTTCATAGACAGCATAATTTATTTCATTGATACCTTACCTGCACTTGCAGTGATAAATGCAATGATATCCCCCCTATCATCACTGCTCACCAGCAGTAAGTAGAGTAGTGTGACCTCTTAGCATTTTTGCCAACACCTCTGAAACAATAAAGGCCAAAGGAGAAATATGAGCTCATCCTATGTTTTGACAAAAAAGTAAAGTGGTGCAACATCTCCAGGGTCAAAATGATTCTTCCCTTAGAGGGTGTAAAATGCACAAAAGGACATGATTAATGTGTATGCGCTGTGAACGGTGAACCCTTGAACAAAAGTAATCTCACTTCCTTCTCAGTAACAACATAAAAGGAATAACAATGACGAAAGTGCCTGGTGATTTTTTTTTTATGTTGAAACAGCGGAGGGCAGGGGGAAGACCCAGACTGCAGAGGTTACATGGCAGTGAATTACAATGAAACTGGGGCAGTTTACCTTTTTAAAGCTGTATTAATCAATGTTTTATTGTAACAACTGGAGCATGTGGATGGAGACAAAAATGAAGCTAAAATGAGAGTGAATATTGGACTTGCGCCCATGAGGTGGTCAGAAACAAATACATGATAATGTTGCTCCGTATCTGCTGAATGTGCAAATAGGCAACTGCATGCTAACATGTTCGCCAAAGCTTGTTTTGCTGCTGTCTGTATTTGTCAGTTGCTAAAAATTCTGCCCTGCATGGCTCTATGGATGGCAATGCAATTCAGCCTGTTGGTTGCTCCGTCAACCGCTTTGGTCCAGACTGAAATATCTCAACAACTATTAGATGGATTGCCATGAAAGTTTGTACAGACATTCATGTCCCCCTCAGGTTGAACCATCTATCGCCACCACCAGTAATGACATTCCCATGATCCTCAGCTGTATGGTGGACATGGTAGACATATATCATATTTAGGGCTGCACAACTAATTGAAATTGTATCAAGATCGCAATATGGCTTTCATCAATTTTTTGAATCGCAGGATGAAGAGGAAATATTTGTTAAATTAAATATTGTGGTGTTACAGAGATGTCCTGGCCTACCCATCATATTCTACAGACTTATAAACATCTGTGTTTGGTAAAGATCCCTGCAAAAATCACACCATAATCATTTTAATAAGTTCATTACTGAAAATGAGAATAATGATGTAAAAATTATCATTCCCTCGAATATCACAAATCAATCGCGATTAGATATTTTTTTCAAAATCCTGCCGCCCTAATCATATTCCATTAAATATGAAGCTTGATCTCCTGGCTGCCTGACCTTATCTGTGTTATACAGGAAGAATTTGCGCACAGGACCATAAACCCAGTGTGTGTGTAGTAGTAACTTTTACTCATATATTTACATATGCTGGGTTATATTAAGTATACTAAGTACTACTGAATAATGGAGGAGCCTGGAGAGACCGCAGTAGTGAGATCCATTTATAATACATTTTCTTTGAACTTCAAAAACACACAATCACCTTTTTACTAGTCATGTAAATTCCAACGTTTCTTCAGAAATTAGTCGACCATATCACATGATTTTATGTACTCATTTATTGGGCCTTATCACATTACATTCGTTCCATAGAAAATACATTCATATGTGACACCTACGTTCAGAAAGTGCCGGCTTGTCAATGAGAGCGAGAGCCAATAAAGTTTAAAGCATGTGTTAAAAATAGAAACAACTTCTCCCGTTTTGCTCGTTGCAATAGAAATATTGTCGATGCGTCAGCGCACTCTAAAAAAATATATTTATATCATTCTGAAAATGGAAGTCAGTTCATGTTTTCTGGCTCTCAATTACCAGAGTTTTATTTATTTATATACTCATGTATCTATTAATATATTTGTTTATTTTTAAGCATATGGCATAGCACATTGAGTACCGTTATAAGACGTGCTGCTTACAGAATCTGAGCAGAATTTTTCACACTTTTGTAGAGATTCTTTTTAAATTATAAGGAGTAAAATGATTTAACTGCTTCATAACTGTTCTTACAACAAAGCGACAAAACAAAAAACTGTTTTCAATCAATATGAATAACTGTCATAAAATCAACCTATAACGATCACTACTGCTAAAGGTAACCTCCGATCTATAACACGAGTGTAACGCCTAATTCCTCAGTGATCTTTGGGGCAAGTGTTGCACAGCAAAGTGCTTTTTGGATTTCTGCATCGGGTCCAGTGTTAAAAAAACATATTCACAACCAAATTAGTCGACATGTGCACTGCACACCAGAGATAAATAAATGCTGTCGAGATAAATCCTCTTCTCTCCTGGAGTCAGTGCCTTCAAGAGGGATTATTCATCTTCTTGAATACGAGGAGCTGAGTTCTTTACCTCTTCATCATTGAAAACAAGAATCCTCTAAGCTGAATAACTTACAAAAACTTGGAAACACACAGTATCATCATCAGGTAGTTATAGCCTGCATATTGCATTTTTTCCCTCTGACAAAGGGCTAAACGTTTTAAAGTTTTTATGTATAAAATAGTATTTTTCTGTAACTGTGATAGCAGCAGAAGATTCATACATTTTAATGTTTTGATTTCTCATATTTCTCTTTAGCACAAAATAAGCTCATACAACACACTTTGCAGTATTGTATAATATGTTTTGGGTCACTGGCAACTAGTCACCCAGCGCAGTCAGATGAGCCTCTCTGTAGTCACAGCTATTGTACCTTCCTCTTGTTAAGGCATGTGCACATGCCTACACAGCACATGTGCATAGAGCGGGATAAGAAGTGCTTTTCCTCCCAAGTTAAAACTGCTTCTTCTATTAATGCATGAAGCTGCTGAGGTTCAACAGAAAATGAAAGAACATGAATAGAAAATTAAAATAGGAGGGTAAAGAGACTATTATTTCTCACTACAGCTTCAACCTATGTTCATTCATGTAATCCTACAAAATATGGTGCAGAGTCTGTCCAATTAGAGGAGGAACAAAAATAAAATGAGGGGATCACATATATCATCTTGGCATATAGTCCTCTGGAACTCCGGACATGTTCCTTTTCCTCAAGGCAGCGTCTACTGTTCTGATCATTTCGTTGATGTTCGCTCGCATTTCAGGAGTATAGGGGTCATATTCAAGCTTTCGTAGCCCCGATCGCTTGAAGTTTCCATCCTTCTGGCCTTCGACGCAGAGAAGACGGTCCTCAGCAACCTTCAAACCCAGAAACTGGACCATCCCCTTCAGCTGGGAGAACAGGTCCCTCTTCACGTTCTCAAAGTGGACCACGTGGACGACCTTTCCATAATTCAGCCAGTCCAATGTGTGGGACGCCCACCAAGGGGAATAGTTCTTCACAAACTCGGGCCACTCTGCAGGACAAATGAGAGAACAGAAAATAAATCAATAAGGAAACACCATTATATTGTGCAAATTGAAACATGGGAGAAAGAAAAACTACTCGGCTCATTTTACCGAAACAATGATGGGCCGTATTATCAAACCTTTAAGAAAAACACTTTAAAAAGAGCCAGTGAAAGGTTATTTGCTAAAACTGAAGAATAAGGCACATTTATCAAGCAACTTCCTCCTTATTATAGTGAAGTTTAGGAGTAATGTTTTAGAGTAGCTCTCAAGTAGACAGTTAATCACATGCATGTTCAGAACAGGAATAGCAGAATAGTTTGATAAATACAGGCCCCGATCTCATAAGAAAGCATCTACATAATACAAAAAAAAAAAGATAAAACAAAAAAAGTCAAATTGGGGACTGAATAAAGGGAAAGTGAGAGTCAGGATAGCCAAATACTGATGTCATTTAGTTTAAGTCTGGCACAATTCACGGCAGGGTATATGAAGTCATTTCTGAAATAATTTGACAGTAAAGTCACTCTTGGTTGTCAGTCAAACTGCAGAGGTACTGTAGGAAAATCCTTTGCTTGCAACTTTTACCCATTGATAATCTACTGGCCCATAAAAGCGTCTGCTGGCAGGAGCTGTGCTGCATTAGCACACATCTTTACTGTTAAGAGAGGTCGTCGTTAAAGTTTAAAGCCTGCTGAGTTGGCAGTGCTGTCTCAGAAACCAATGAGAAAGGCACAGTGGACAGAATATTATATAGAAACACTGAGGAACTGCGTCTCTGACCACACTGGGTCAGTTCTTGTTATCTGGCTTTCAAAAGAATCCAGAGTTCACAATAAGAAGGAACCAAAATAATTTCAGCTCTCCCGTGAACATCCTGTTCTGCTAATGTTTGACTGAATATCAGATGTAGTTAAGATACTTATGTTCTTATTAGCAGGGGGTTGACTTTAAAAAACCCAAATAAAGGGGTTTATGTGTAAGGGCCTTTAACTAAAGCCACCAGATAACAGAATAACAGACTTGTAAAATGACATGCCCTCCAAAATAGAGTTACACTTGCCCCTGAGTTGACTTTATGAGTCCACACTGGAAGGCATCAGTGTCAGTAACATCATCTGAGCCCCACAGCTTCCCCCCACAGAGGTGAGTGCATCAGATCGTACATGTGGCGCCCCAAACACAATGTCACGCTGACTCTCAAACTGGATCCTCTCGCTGTATTCGAAGTGGCAGCTGTCAAAAAGCTTTTGTCTTTACGGATGTCAGTGCATCATTTCCCCACCAACATAAGGAATAAACATTCATTGGAAACGGCATGCCAAATGTGCTGATGTTTCCAAAAAAGAGAGGCAACTGCTGGGTCGGCAACTCTCCAGCCTCTGGAAAATCGATTAAACCTCACAGAAAGTGAGCGAGACGGTACGCGGACCAGACAAAACCAGTTGCTATGGTTACCAAGACACACTTTAGGAGGGTGAATGCTCTGAGAAAAGCGGAATATGCATTAAATATAGATATAGCTCAACAAAGCGCATAACATTTTATAGACAAAGAGTTACTTGACCCAAACGGTTCATTTCTTTAATGATGCCATGAACAACGGCCTTTTTATAACCTTTTTTTAATCATCAAGTAGACCAAAGAGGAATTGACTAAATAGCGCTGACACATTATTAAGTGGTTGCACAATGCAGGATGACGCACTGGACGTAAGACAAAATCTCCAAATGGTCAAAAAGGGACAAATTAAGCATGTAACAATGCACGTCTTAATATTATATATTATTAACAACATTATAAATCAAGTAGCTAGTGGAAGTTAATTGGATAGACTTACATGTTGTAACATAAAGGAGCTATGCACAAGGCTTAAACATGTTCTGTTCCCACATGCAAACAGCTTTATAAAAGGAATAGTTTGTTTTTGTGGTTAGATAAGAAGTTTGATATCACTCTCACATCTGTCCATTAAATATGGCGCTAAAGCCAGCAGCACATTTGCTTAGCTTAGCTCAACGACTACAAACAAGGGGAAACCGCTATCCTAGTCACCTACCAGGACCTCTAAAGCTCACTCATTAAAATGTTATATCTCGTGCATTTAATCCGTACAAACACGAGGAATAAATACATCACTTCGCCATTCTATGAGGGTTTATGTGGCGGTGTCTTGGCCGGGAGCAGTGACTTCCTGGATGCCTGGCAACTGCTCAGAGCCAAATAAGATATAACATGCTTATTAGTGAGTTTTTCGAGGTGCTAATTTTGTGTTAACTTTAGCTAGCTGTTTTCCCGTTTCCAGTCTTCCAGCTGTTGGCTGTAGCTTCATATTGAACAGACCAATGTGAGACTGGTATTAATCTTCTCATCTAACTCTCCCACAGAAAGCAAACAAACCTATTTCTCAAACTATTGCTCCAAGAGTCTAATCCTAACAACTGGTAAAATGTCAGTGAAGGATGTATACATTTTCTACACACAGTCCCGTCACATTTCCTAATTAAATGTAGCACGAGAGTCTGAGGAACAAGCAGATTTCACCTGATGGCACAACTCATGATCTGACTCAGAGTGACTGAGGTTGTAATTGTTTCATTTCTCATTTTTAAAAACAGACAGAACATGCTTTATATCACGTTGGTTAAAATGGTTTTGGAACGTTTTCAAAACTTGCCACATCGGTTTATAAAGTCAAAACCACCGAAACAGTCCGAGATTTATTGCTCATTTCCTCCATTTCTTTACCATTTTACGTCACCATAGACCATTTCCCAGTTTTTTGAATATTACCACATACTTTTAGAGAAGACAAATTTAGTTTTCCATTTAATTTAATCAGTAGGGCTGGAGGAAGTTTTTTAGAAACAACAGTGCAAGGACTGAGACTCTCATTTGTCCTTCAACAGGATAGAGTTTGGCCTTATGCTCACAGATTCTTACACTTTGCCTTGTAAACTAAAAAACATGTATTTCCTATCTTGACTATCTTGCAGTTAGTTACCAAAAATATGTTTTCACTTTACTCAAAGTCAGCCTGCACATCAAACTCTTACATTGTTGTCAATTTGAAAATGAAACATCTTCAGTTGTTTAGTTTGAAAAAGTTTTTTTTGTTTGTGTATATCATTGTACAGGATGCATTATTACATACTGTAACAGCTCACCTTTTCCTTTCCAGTGGGCCTGGGAAGCAAATCCAATGTGGCCGCCATATTTTCTGTTAAATTCAGCCATGAGAGCTTTGTAGGGGTTTCGGATCATGAGGACGCTGGAGTCAAAGGATTCGATCTCCTTCTTGCCGCTCTCGTGCGTCTTAATGCAGATCGTCCTCCCACTCCGCCAGTGGTCCCGCTCCCCTTTAAACCCTGTGAAACAATGACGATCCCACCGTGGATATATTTAATCATATCACCGTATTTATTAATGAATGTGTTTGTGAATCATGTCAGATAAATGTCGATGCATACCTTTATTGTAAAGGGAGCCATCAAAGTAATAGCTGCCGGTGTAGTAGCCTGTGGCGAGTTCTATGAGGTGGCGAGCCCAGGTGTTGCCGGCTCCGGGGAAACTGGCGAGGGCCACCAGCTGCTTGGCACGATTGGGGAGGAAGTGGCGGTCCATGCAGCGGTTATCTGACAAAACATGACAGACAAGCTACATTATAGATTTGTTGTATTATAGAATTACTGAATATTTCTACTGTGATAAACACGGGCATCATCTGTGACCTTGCCTACACATGTGGGGTGAAAGATGTTGACAAAGTGAATTATGACACTGCAAAATATTTGACAAGTTGCTCAACACAATCAAGCTTCAAATAGATACTGAAAGTTAGTCACTTCCTGCTTATCGACTTATTTTCTAATAGCAGGGGCTAAAGACAAAGAAGTTGTGAAACATTGGAAGTTTGTGGCAAAGACATTTGACATCATTGGAGAAAAAGGTCATAAAAGGTCTAAATACAGGCATATAGACACATTCTGGTGTTATGTGTTGTTGTGCGTGGGTTAACTCGACTTTTTCCTCTTCATCATATATTGCCTAACAATGCCCACTTACTAATATTAATGTGTTGCGTTTATACTGGAAAAACACTGAAGTAAAATAGACTATACGTGCAGATTTCGGTGTACAAGGTAAACAATACGTGCAGATTTCGGTGTACAAGGTAAACAATACGTGCAGATTTCGGTGTACAAGGTAAACAATACGTGCAGATTTCGGAGTACAACTTGTCCTGAATATTTACGTGAAGTTCACTTCCTGCTGCAGCTTGCTCTTGTTCTTGTTTTTTTTTTGCTGCACAGCATTAAACCTTCTTTTTGTTTACTGGGCTCTATGTTTCTGTTGATCCAAGCTACAGCTTCCCAGTGCTTTGAGGAACACTGTCCACAAAAACGCATATACTAGAGAAAGACTAATACTAGACTTTGGAAGCGGATAATGATATTTGGGAATAATTAAAAATTGTTAATCTGTTTTTATGTAGATGTTTTTATAAAGACACCTGAAATTTGGTTATCAAAGTGATACAGGTATGAGTGGGACAAATAATTTTACAGCTGAACTAAATAAACCTTTAGATTGTGGTGACAGCTGATAACACCGTAACCCCCTCAGGTTCACACTGTGTGCTCTGTCAGCACTGTTAGCACCGTTAGCTGCAAGCCGCCGCCATGCTGAGAGCCGTGCAAAAGCAATAGAAATGCTACCAATTTTGCAACTTCCTTAGGTTTAGGCAACAAAACAACATAGTTAAGCTTAAGAAAAGATCAACTTGGTTAGGTTTAGGCAACAAATCTACTTAGTTAGGTTTAGGAAAAGTGGTTTGGCTTAAAATAACTCCGGAAGTGGCGTTAAGTTACGTGACAAATAAATCCACGTTGACTTCTGGTTAAAAAGGGACACGAATGCCAGTCTCCTAGGCGAAAGTTCTGTATTTTTAGACCCACCCATCCATCTACCTCGACCTCTATACACAGCGTTCGCCGCAATTTATATTATCTGGTTCACAATTACGTGAATTATACACAAATTGTTTTTGTGGGATATATACGAATTACAGTGCATTACTTTTCGTAGGTATAGCTACGAACAGTGTATGGGGCAGCCTGATGTACTTCCTGCACGCAGGGTGTGACTGACACTTTCCTGACATGCCTATGATTCTAATCTGCTCTTTATATACTGCTGTGAGCCACCAAACGTTACCTTGAACCTGCGTCTGGTACACCACAAAGTACTCGTCGTTCCCGCAGCTCTCGAACTCTTCCCCGTAGCAGCGGTGGAGACACATGCCCTCGTCCTCCGGCTCATGGAGGGAGAAGAGAGGAGTCGGGAAGCCGCAGTGACATCGATCTCCAGCCAGGACGGCCAGCGTTTTCTCCTGAAATATAGCTGCCATTAAACACGGAAGACAAACTCGCGTGTACAAATGTACGATGCTTGAATCAAAAACCTTCCTCACCCTCTCTGTGCACATGTCCACACATTTGTCCACAGACATGTTTTGGATGACCGCGCTGAAGGGAAGTGCCAGAGTGACATTGTCTGGCCTGTGGAAACACCCTTTGAAAATGGCACTGCCATCTGAAACAGACAGAACAAACCAAAATGTTTTCACCAACAGATAGAAAAAAACCACACACAAAATACTGCAGTTTTATGGTTACTGAGCACAGCTTTCATAAGCTTGGCCTCTATTCACTGACCCCTCATGAAGAGATCCCACTGGGACTCTCCCCCAGTCTATGAGGCCCTGACCGGCCAGGAGACTCAACCAATAGCAGCTCTAACATCCCTGCAGTGTGTTGATGACCTTTAATCTCAGATCCTCTCTCCGGTCTGATGGATAGTCCATAAATCACAACAGCAGAGAGGAGCTGCTGCTTTCTTTCACAGGGAGTTGTTAGTTTAGCTGTAAAATTCTATCTCATATGCTGTTGTTTTTTCCTCGATACTAGGGATGCACCGATACCGATCGGGTAGCGGGCCGATACTGACTCAAATAGTTGGAACAGGTATTGATGACAATGAGGCAGATCTATTCAATTCAATTTTATGTTTATATACTATCTACATTATATACTGGAATTTGAATTCCTGTATAAGTTTTGATCAATTTGTTGCTTCATTAAAAAGGTTTACACTTGAATTGCAATTTATGTTAATTTTGAAGATCTTTTACCGATTGGCTGGTGTACTATTTATTATTTTAATAATAAACAACAATTCAGTAAATTTATATCTTTGTTTTTATTTGTTAAATTTAGTTTCGCAAAGTTAGGAAAGCAATCTGTAAGCCAAGCCTGATGTTGCCTTACACATAAAATAATGATCCCAGTCACTTCCACACAGCGAGGCATACACAGGGCTTAATCAGTGCTGGATCCTACCGGAACATGATCCTGGATCTCCCAGACTGGGGCCGGCCCCTATTTGATTGGATCCGGCACCTCCTCTGTCACTATCAAAATCTGTAAACACATTTTGTGTAATATTAAATGTAATCTGCTCTTTTATTTTCCACTGAAGTTACTCGTAAATCGCCTGTTTGCCTATTTTGGATGCATCAGCATCTCTCAGCGCTCACTTTTTCTAAGGAAATGTGTTATGATGACTACGAGTTTTTACGCCTTGTGTTGATGGTGCACACACAACTCTGTCACAGCGCTCAGCGTCTCCTCTCCTCATCTCTTTTTGTGTGCGAGTGTAGACGTACCTCAGTGTTACGTTTGCGGGCTCTCTCCCCCTAAACTGCGGCATATTGAGGTCGATGTCTGTGCGCATTATGCACCGCCTTTCGTTTTTTTGGTTTAGTTAAAAGCACTATTTTTTAACGATTCTGGTGTTAAATATTCAAGTCCAGCCTTAATATAGCTTACAGTATACTGTATATACTATATAACTATCAGCCCCACAGCTAGTGGTGAAATGAGCATGGTCAATTATGGTTCCTATCGTTGTGTGCGTAGTGTTTACTTGACTCCATTGTCATGTCAGAAGATGCAACAATATTTTCTATCAGTGCGCTGCTCATAGCGTTGTTTAGTTTCAGCAGAGCAGCACCCTACTGCAGGTGCAGTCGGTGCGCCAGGCACTGTGGCTCATACAGCTTATTAATTAAACACTGGTATTGGTATCATCATAGGTATCGCTATCGGGACTGAAAAAGTCGGATCGGTGCATCCCTACTCAATATTTTCGATTTGCTACTCCTGCACACACATCTTAATTACAGAATGATTAGACCACTTTTTTCCAATGAAAAATCAAAACAAATCAAGCTGAAAACAGGAAGTAGTTGCAGCCTGTGACGGGAAGGTCGAGAGCAGAATTGCTTCATTACAGGTTGAAAACCGCTGTTTTAAGTCACCTCAGAAGAAAATCTAAACATCCATTTCACATTTATTTCAGGCTGTCAACGTGTCAGCTGTGCTGATGTACATATGAAGCTCTCTGCTGTCAACAGACTGTTAAGCATTTATAAAAGAGGAAGAAAACACACTAAAAGCTTTTCACAGTGACAGATACCATGATGAAGAACGCCTGCTTGCTCAAACATTGCTGAATAAAATATGCGCATGGAGCTGTGCGTCTGCTGTATTTCTTCCTACTTAAGTTCATGCTACCAAAACCTGCTGAGCTGTTCTGAACTATCAGGGCTGTGAGGCTTTCAGGTAACACCCCCTTGCAAATTAGCTCCAGCCATGTGTGTGTATCTAATGTTTTATTTATTTTTGACCTTTTTCCCTGACTAAAAGTTGCATTTTTAATGCCATGTCCTTGCCCTCTTTATTTCTCTGCAGTATATCTTCACTGCATCCTCTTTCTGTTGCCCTCGCATGTGGCAGAGCTTTTTAAATACACCCGAGATGCTTTTTTTGTGCTCCGTTGACTAGCATCACACATATGCAGCATCCAAACATATATCTCAAACAAGGTCTTGAGCAATAAGATCATTGACGCAAACGCACAGCTTAGTGAAATGTAGAACATAATCTGCTTTGCTTAATGATCGGCTGTATAACGACGAGGCAAAATAAATAATACAGAATAATATGTTTGCAGGATTATCATAGCAGTAAACCTTTACTTAAATCACTCAACCATGTGACCGTAATGTGGTGAAAACCACAAAACAGCCACCTCGACACATTTCCTGCATTTCCTCTTTGATGTTCACATGACGGAGATTACGGTCAGAGGTGAAAACACAAACATGAAGAGCTTATTCAGCAGTCTGATGGCAGGCATAGAGGGGAAAAAAAGCAGAAATGAAAATAATAATAAACAAACAGAACTGAACTGGATGAGGAAAGTAAGATCATTCAGGAGTTGCTTAAATATTCGCCGATATGTGTATATACTAACTCTCCTTTCACATTAGCAGACTATTTCTAAGAAGTAGGCAGATAAAGAAAGAGGAAGAGGACAGAGAAGAAGTAGAAGGTGTGAAAATTGACCTCACCCGATGGCCGGGACTTTTTAAAAAAAAACATTTCAACAAACTATCTCAACACAGATCTTTTTCACTTCTGCTAATCAGCCCTTCACTTCACTTCACTTTTCCAGCAGCAGGCAGCAGCGAGTGTTTAGGATGCAGACCATGGCTGGCTGGGCTATGTAGGTAGCACAGCTCTCCGGGGAAAGAGGTAAACACAACAGAGCAGCCTGCTCCCAACTCTGTGGCATTAACCCAAAATAAAACAAATATTTTCCCTCGAAACAGCCGGGCTTGTTAGATTTCTGTATCAAAATAGCATCTTTGTGCCTCAGTGGACACTGTTGGTACACTCAGGTCTGCTCATTCTCAGCACATGGACATCAAGCATCAGCCCGGGGGGAGTTTTTGTGGTTGTAGCAGAGTGTCAGACTCACAGCGGCGCGCCGACTCCTGGCTCAGCTCCAACCTGTAGATGGACAGTCGGTTGGCTCCTCCGCACAGGTTACTCTTCTCTCCTTTACACTCCATATTGCATTCGCTGTCTGAAGAATTGGGTGCCTGGATCTTGTGACCGCAGTAGCACTCTGCTCCGAACTCCAGACCTGCGAACATGTACCCTCTGGAGGGGAGAGAAATGGGAGAAAACAATCGTTAGTAAAGGAAACACAGAGATTTAAGGGATTGTTCTGAGCTTGCATGACGTGTCTTTCTTCACAGGCCAATGCAGATTATCATTCGGAGCAACTGGATAAGCAGTGATCAATAAAACCAAACAAATGGAGCACAGATGTTGAAGTAAAGATGAGAACACATCCAGACGTTACTCTGGAATAACATCTCTCTCTTTGGTGAAGATGCTGTGAGGCTCTAAAGGCAATTATACTGAATCCATCACAGAAGCTTCTGTTGCTGCATGGAGGATTTGACTCCCAAGAGGCCTTTCGGGTGCAATTAGACGTCTAACACGCCCCTCACACAGGACAAATCCCCTGGGCTGTCAATCAAACCCAAACCTCTGTGCTCTGCTATATGCTGCAGTTGCCCCTCATTTGTTTGTCTGTTCATATTAACCCGCTGCTCCGGGAGAGGAGGCGAGCAGGCTACGAGAAGCGAGAAGCGGGAGGAGGAAGGAGCTGAAAACGAGCGCCTCTCTCTGTTCCTATTCTCCGCTCTGTGAATCAGTGATGGGTGTAATTCAATGCATTCGATAGAGCCGTCCCTGGTATTCCACAGGGAGAGAAAAGAGGTGAAAGAAAGATGGCTGAGGTAGCAGAGAGGGGGAGACGGGAGACAAATGGAGGAGAGGAGCAGAGAGATAAATGCTTTCAAAACTGGAGCATACATATCTGTTTTTTTTAACCCCATACAAACATCAGGATTGGATTTTTGAAGTACATAAACATAAATTAAAATCAATAAATGAAATATGCAGCAGCTCCCTCCAATGTTGTTACAAACGTATGAGGGTCTTCTGAATGTATGTATGCGGACATCTTCACATTACACCCATATGGGACTGTTGAACGTGTCATTCCAAAATAATAATAATAATAGCATATAAGGAGAGGACGTAGTCACCATGACATCACCCATTGCTTTGTGGACTACGGCTTTGAAGATTCAATTTCGGTATTTTAGCCGTCGCTATCTTAGTTTTTTGCAACCAGAAGTGATGCGAGAGGATGGCGCTAAGCACTACCAAACGCTGTATTAGACATTTGTAGGCGACCAAAATGTTTCAATTAACTTTCATGAACTGAAAACACACTGTGAATCACAAGGTATGCCTTAAAGCATACTCTGCTTTATGGTCTATTTGACTCTAAATGGGACCATAATTTACTAAATGAACATCATGCTGTATTGAAGAAGACTTGAAACTAGTGATTGAGACCATAAATTCATGTTAACAATGTTTACTGAGGTAATAAATCAAGTAAGAAGTAGGCTCATTTTCTCATAGACTTCTATACAATCTGACTTCTTTTTGCAACCAGAGGAGTCATCCTCTGCTGGCTATTAGAAAGAATGCAAGTTTAAGACGCTTCAGCATTTGGCTTCACTTTACAGACCCGGAGGTTGCCACCTGGTAATAATGTGCTGATATGAGAGCCTAATCTCTTCAAGGAAGGCCTTCCACAGGATGTTTTTAACCTGGCTGCAGGTATTTGCTCCCATTCAGCCAGAAGAACATAATGAGGTTGAGCATTGGTGTTGAAGGTCTGACTCACAGTCGGCTCTCCTATTCAATCATCAAAGGTGTTAGATGCGAGGCCGGACTATTAACCGGACAAAGCAGACAGCTACCACAGGCTCAAAGAATTGTAAAAGGGTTTGCGCTCTTGAATCCAAGCTTTTCAAAAGATTGGGTCAGGTGTGTGTGGCTAACATCAGCAGTCCCATTTCATAGAAAAATTGCCCGCACACTGACAAAAAAGCAGAAGAGGGTCTTGATTGATTCTATGTGCAAAGAGTGACACAATATATAAGAAAATGTGACAAAGTGTCACCATTGTGTCTCCTTTTGCACAAGGAATACATCGATTCTTATTGCATCTCAAGAGCCTCTACTTATGTACTTACTTTGTCAGTGTGTGGGCAATTTTTCTATAAAATGGAACTACTGGAGGGTTTAATGAAAAATTATTTTGTGCCCGTCAAGTTCCTCCACACCAAACAAAACTATTTCTTGGCATTGTTATGTTGGAACAGGGAAAGGTCCTTCCCCAAACTGTTGACACAGAGTTGGAAACACATGTTGTCTAAAATAGGATTTTTCCCTTCATTAAGACAAAGGGGAAAAGCCCAAACCAACAGCCCCAGTCCAAGAGTACACAAAAAGGTCCACATACTTTTGGCCATATAATAATAATAATAATAATAATAATAATAATAATACGCTTTTCATGAAACTCAAAGACACTTTACACAGTTAAAATTATCATTAATAAGAACATCATAATATATAAAACACACATCATTAATCACACATTAAAAGCAGTTCTAAAAAGGTGACTAGTGATTTGAATGTGGACAGGTTGGTGCAGTATCTGATGTGTTTTAGTGCTTGGTTCTGAGTGGTGGGGACAGGAGGTTTGCATCAGAGGAGCGGAGGGAGCAGGAAGGGGTGTGGTGGTGGAGCAGGTCGGTGAGGTAGGAGGGGGCCTGGTTATGGAGGGCTTTGTGGGTGAGGAGAAGGATTTTGAATTGGATCTGTTGGGGGACAGGGAGCCAGTGGAGGTTCTGGAGGACAGGGGTGATGTGATCACGGGAGCGGGAATGGGTGAGCAGATGGGCAGCAGAGCTCTGGATGTACTGGAGTTTATTGAGGATGAGTCATAAAGAATGCTGTTGCAATGGTCTGGATGTGATGAAGGCATGGATCAAAGTTTCGGCAGCAGAGAAGGAGAGTGACGGGTGGAGATGAGCAATGTTTTAAAGGTGTAAAAAGGCAGTCGTGGTGATTTGATTGATGTGGTATTTGAAGGAAAGGGTGGCTGTGACTCAGAGGTTGCAGATGTGAGGGGAGGGAGACAGAGTGGAGTTGTCGATGGTGAGGCAGAAGTTGTGAGTGGTTTTGGTGAGGGATTTGGGACCGATGATGATCACGTCGGGTACAGTGTATTTTAGTTGGAAAGTAATGTTATTCTTCAGTGTAGTGTTTTCAACTATGACAAAATGGTGATTAACCTTAAGGTACATTTAATGGCTGTCCTGGAGCTTCATAAGCAGATGCATTCTGCCCAGTTGTCATGGTGATGTATACATAGATGCTCAAATTTCAATTTTTTTTTCAGGGTAATATAAGTCAAATTTTGTCAAATGATGTTTCCAAGGTCAAAAAATGAACTTTGAAACTCGAAATTTGGGAAAACTTAATAATGTGATAAGATTGATAGGAAATTATTTTGCACATCAAGATATATGTGGAAGTTAATATATGAGACAAGCCTGTATATTGATCATTAACTGGCCATCAGATCTATGATTCTGGCTCCATAAAACACCACAGATGAAGAATCTTTTAATCACTGTCAGGAGTTTTTAATGTCCATATCGGCTGTACTTTATTTATCAGCCTGCCAGTAGAAATGGGAAAGAGAGGATATCTAATGGATGAGTGATTTTTGTTGTTTGCTGCATGTCATACCTTTCTGCACAGTTGTCCTGGCAACGAAATACAGTCATTTTTTTGTAGTCGAAAAAGGAAACTCCTCTCAGCGCCCTTTTCTGTGTGTCATCGATGTAGCAGCCAAAATACTTTGCTAAAAAGAAGAGAGAAAAGAGGAAAGATATATAGAAGTTAGTTACGCAGAAACACAGACACGTTTTCAAAATAAAATACATAGATATACAGTATATGATGTTTACTTCAGCTAACACAACAGCCATAAAAGAGTCAAAAGTGAATACTGTCCGCCACAGTATCTTCCTCACATGACACAGTGTGGTAACAGAGCACAGCGTCCAAACTGGGGCAGAGTCTTTATTTATTTATAAAGACGCACATCCCCTTCTAGTGGCTTGAAACTGTAACTGTCATCTCTCTGCATTTTGTTCAGGAGTGTGTGGGGGTTGGGCTTCAGTGAACCTCTGCAGAGGGATACAGAAACCCTCCGACAGCTTCTTCCCTCTCATTTAAACACTGTTTCTCTGTGTAACTGAGCTGCACTGGCTCCACTATACCTTTAACAAACTAACCTCTCTCCAGCTGTGCTGTGCTGTGCTGTGCTGTGCAGTGCAGTGCCATTACCCCTCTGAGCCTCTCATGATAGCATTACTTTAATTGTTATGGACTAAAGGCCTGCTGCATTCGTGCAGCATGTGGTGTGCTGCAGGACTCGGCTGTAATCTTCCTCCTAACTATTGTTGAGCTTGAAAATAATCTGCTTTATGATGAACGGAAATGCTGATTTAAATTAAGCTGAATGGCTTTTGAATGGTACATTTCTTCTTAGTATGACATGAGGGTAAAGGATGAAAGTGCACATGCAACTGATGATATTATCTGTTTTATACTTTCAATAGACAAACGTTCCACAATACCTCCCTGTGTCTGGTGGATCGTTATGTAAACAGTGTATTACAGCTATATATTCTATCCCCAGTCCACCCCTGTTTTCCCTTCAGTACAGTATGCTTCTGTGCCATTGCACCACACAGAGCAAATGTGTTTATGCGCTGCAGTCTGCATCCTATGCTCCAATATTCCCTCTAAATTAAATTCAGAGCCAGTGGGAATGAGCCCATTTGCAGTGAGAGGATAGGAAAGAAAAAAAAACTGCAGCGTAATGCTGGATGTATGAGAGCAAACGAAAGCTTTGAAGCTGCTAATTACTCCATCATCACTTTCAGTTGCAGTCCTGTGAGGTTAGTGTTTCAGGACGGGAGGGGGAGGAGGAGCACTGAGCCAGATTATCAGATAACCCAAAGCTTCAATATACATTGTAAACATGTTTGTTTTCCTGGCCTTGAATCTGGAAAAAAAAAATAGCTCAGCACTGGACTAGAAAAACATTGTTCTTTAATACCCCACGCTGTGCTGTGACTCATAGTTTTTGTAATAGAATCACTTATTTGTTTTCTCTTCAGGCTCAGAGAGGTTGGAGTCTGTGCCCAAGTAGAGGGAGATAAAAATCAGGAAAGCTGCCTCCACATTGTGTCCCAACGCTAACACACACACAGAGCAGCAGTCACTGACACTCGTGTTTCATATTTATGGGCAGTTTAGATTCTCTGCCTGCCTGTACTGCACTCTGGAGGGAAACCAGAACCCCACATAACCACAATGAAGTTATAGGGAAATTGATGGCGTTCTGGATATGAATAAACAGAAACACCCAAATAGAGCATGTTGAGTCGATTGGTATCTGTACCAGATGTTGTTTACAGCTGAGGAACTGAATGTTTCTTACTGGTGGAATGATTACCAGGAACATTTACTCAAGCACTGTACTTAAATACAATTTTGAGTTACTTGTCCTTTTCTTTAGTATATCCATTTACGTTATACTCCAATACATGTATTTGACGTTACAGTATCTTACAGATTTAGATTTTTAACTGCCCGACAGTACATCAAGTAGATAAAATGCTAATACGTCTTTACTTTAAGTAGAATTATAATAATTTATGTGTAACATAGTAGTTTTACATTGTCGTATTGCTGCCTTTACTTAAAGGACCAGTGTGTAACAATTAGGGGGATCTACTGGCAAAAATGGAATATAATATTAATAACTATGTTTTCATTAGTGTATAATAACCTGAAACTAAGTATCGTTGTGTTTTTGTTCGTTTAGAATGAGCGAGACATTCATATCTACATAGGGGGTGAGTCTTCTTCACGGGGTCCGCCATGTTGCTCCGTCATGTTGCTCCGCCATGCACAGAACGGACAAACCAAACACTGTTAACTTTTCCAGCTTGGGCCAGAGTCCATAACGTTATTCGCTGCAGTCGCCGTCGCTCTCTCTCTCTCTAACAACTGGCTCTAGTTTTTGCATTTGCCACTGTAGTTCTCCAACACACTTGGCACACAGGAAAGGCTTCAGTTGCTTGCAATCTGCAACCTCATCGCTAGATACCGCCAAATCCTTCACACTGCTCCTTTAAGCAAAATATCTGAATATTTATTCCACCACTAAGAGAGGAAAAGGTTTTTGCATCATGCAAAGCGTTATTTATTTCTGTTGGCGAACTGGAAATGATATGACATCTATGATACTGATACGATGTCTACGACATCTTTGGATTCCCATGATGGGAGTAATGTACTTCAACTACAATGTTGAAAGTGAAAATATTGTACTTTTTGCTCCACTACATTTGTCAGTTACTTTGAAGATCAAGATTTTACAATCAAAACACATGATCAACTTTGACCGCCCAATAAAATAGTTAAAATTAGCTCCAATTCAACCAGCTACAATATCAAAATGGTGCTTGCATGTTAATGGATCAGTAATAATAATCCTATGATATATATATATATATATATAATATATATATATATATAATATATGTATATATAATATATATATATATATATAAAAATATATATTATATATATATATATTAAATATATTATATATATTATATATATATATAGTATTCTGCCTGACTGCTTTAAGTACATTTTGATGAGGATACTCCGGTGCTTTGAATGAAGGACATTTACTTGTGACACAGTATTACTGCTTTTACTTAATTAAAGGATCTGAGTACTTCTTCCACAACTGTGTTTCTTTATGGAGAGAGGATTACAGGTCTGGCTCCGTACTATCACAGGAGGGCTTTCTTGAATACATGTTGGAGAAATCCACTGTTTGACTTTGTTTTTAATAATTTAGACTTTATCCAACAGTGCAGAGAGAGGAGTTTGGCGGGGTAAGAAAAGCCGAGAGGAGGAAGAGAGAAGAGAGTCAGGAGAAAATGATATCCTCTAATCAGATCATTTAATCATGTTTCATTTGGAAAGAGATAAGTAAGCAGGATATTCGTGCCAAGGTCAGAGATGTCGGCTCAGGACAGACACTTCCTGTCCTTTCATTGGTGTTTTTAGAACATTTTGTGATTTGTGAAGATATCACATGCCTGTCATGAGTTTACATGTAAACGGTTTCTCACAGGATTATGTAGTCGCATAGTTCTAAAAAGAGAGATAAAGCTGTGATGATTGAAGACATTCAGATGTTGTGATTGTGTTGCGGCTGAACGTGAGCCGAGCAGCACGAAGCGAAGCTGCAGCTGCAGCTCTGTGGGTGAGACCCTTGAAGGATTCACTCTGAGCCGAGACAGAGGACTTAATCATAATCATCATCTCACTCCACACTCAAGGGATTTCCTACATGACCAATTACAACTAGAAATTTTCAGTCATTAAGATGATGCGGTTTGTAATTAAGAGATTACTTTGGATCAATTTCATATTAACATCAAGTGCTGCCTGTGTGTTTGCCAGTGAATGTGTATTATAAATCAGTCTGTAGTAAAATGTCTTAAATTCCTTTAATTTGATGAATATTCTCATTAGCAACTATGACAAAAAAACAACGGGTTATTATAATAACTGTTCTAATTGTTTCACACGAGAATCCAGTCGTAAACACTGAGAAGTCATTAGTGTTGCAACACTGTGATGGCTGGCACATATTGTGATTATTCCCTCATTTAAAATTAATTTATTGTTCCAGTAAATTCTATTTATGCTTTGCTGATCTGCTTAAGTGAGCACTGCATTGAATTATTGCATTTCTTTTTTTAAGTGGTAGAAGCCAAGGGCAAATTTCAACCATCTTTTGTTTTAATAATTTATCAACTCATTTTGAGATGTGGGAGATGATCTGTTGTTGAATTTGGAAAACTGTCAAGCTGAAAGCAATACCACTGCAGTAGTCTCGGTATAACCCACCTCTTCCATCGTCCACGTCTTTGGCACTGCGTCCTTTAAGTGCACGGTTCCAGTTGTTGGTGTAGTCTCCCCCCCTGCGCACCGTCTCATGGCCCTCCTGTCTGGCCTTTTTCATCCACGGAGGGCCGTACCTCCGTCCAGACCTGCGCGTCTCCTTAAACACTCTACTCATGATGCCAAGCCCCCGAGCATCAGACATTGAAGTCCGGCCCCCCATCTCTGCAGCTACCACAGAGTCTCGGCCCCCTCTGGCCCCGGGGCCGCTGTCCCCGACGAAGCCAGAGTGCAGGAAGACGAGGCTCCCAGCGGTCAGGTAGAGGAGGATGAGGGAAAAGAATCGGACGGGTTTCCTGCGGAAATAGCGCTGTATCTTCAGCAGAGGCTTGGCCATGCTGGCTCCCCCTGCCACTCAGATACGCTCTCCAAGTGATGAAAACTCATAAAGCAGAAGCATCAACACCAGCTGTCCCTGTTCCTACCACACAGCCCAAATGGGCCCCAACAAAGATGGAGAAAAAGTCAGTTAAAGTGTCTTAATCCTGTTGTTGGAAGGTCATCCAAACCATAGCATGACTTTTCCCCTCATGTATGCCTCTTCAGTCTCCTGAGGAAGATGCTTTACACCTGTGCTCTGTGCTGCTCTGAGTCCACGTGAGAGTCTCTCTGCGTTCCCGCTGACGGTCCAGCCCTGAGAGCCGGCTCCGGGGCCACGGCATGAAAGTTGAGTGGCTCAGAGTGAAAGATGATCCCTCAACGCTGCTTTCACTCCAGTTATCAGCCCACAGAGATGCCACCCCAGCACCACAGTGGCACTTTCTCCCACGCTGAGCAGAAGGAAGAGGGTTTTATTTACAGGCTGAGCTGAGATCCTTTCGCCTTTGTGAGGCCGGCTATTCAGCGAGAGAGAGGGCGTGACTCACCATCTGCAGTTAAGACACACACACACACAAAAGGAAGAATAAGTACACACCTGAGTAAGCTTTATCGCACGTGGAAAGGGAGAAATAACATGAGCAGGTAACAAAAGGATGAAGTCAGTGCTTCACCTGCAAGGAAATACATCATAATGCTGTTGTTAAACTGTCCTCATTCTTTCATATTCTGTCAAACTCATATTAACGAGAACACAATTAGGAGCAGAGATAAGCAAAGAAATAAAATGATTAAAGCAATCAAGTACATGGAAAACTTATCTCTGTTGTTAGTTTGTGAACAAAACAGTTGGTAAGGCGTCACTGCATCAAGCTCAGAGTTCTACATTATCTTTAATGAATTGGGTTAAGCTGAAAGGGTGAAAAACAGAAACAAAGCTCTACCCTGCTGCATTTTCACTGATGTCTTTGGGAACTAACGCATGCGGGGAATTGAAGAGAAATAAAAACATTATTCAAGATGATCTAAGGTGATGATAATTTGTGTGAATGTGTGACAGGAAAAGATGAAAAAAGGCTCACTTGATTTTCAAAGAATGGTTGAGGTTAAAATGTCTGCTCATCCATTAAATCTAGAGAGTACACTTCAATGGGTTGTCTTTTTTTATATTATAATTCTGTTTAAAAGTGATATGTGGAAGATATGGGCAGCATTTTTGTTTAAAACATAAAACAAAAATAACTACCTTGAAGGAGTTACAGTGACGTTATGTCAAAGATGCTATGTATTGTGTTGTGCCCATCCTGTCTTGTAATACCACTTGTACCTCAAGAGGTAATAGTGAGTCAATGTAGCGTCCGGTCCAACATGAGAGGACGAAGAAGTAGAGCTGCACCGAGGGCTTGTCAGTCGCGTTGAAGGTTTGTGTACGTGTTGATAGTTTGTTTATTGGACTAAATCCAGAAGGTCTGCAAATTAGCTACTAGAAGTCCAACAAATATTGCATCGGTTGCACTTTATTTAAATGTAACAATGCCTATATGTATTGTCCCTGTCAAATAAATTAATAAATAAAAATGGCAGCTGTGGTTTGCGCTGGCTGAATTTTGCTTGGTCCGAGCGGTCTCCTGTTGGAGGACGAAACGAAAATGCGATTCATTTTCTCATTTCTGACACTTTGAATTTAACAAACTATCCAAATGCACACGGATTGTACAGACCCCAGTTAGTAGCACAGGAAACACCAAGATGGCCAATGTAAACTATAGACCGACGCCACACTTGAAGATAGCGGTCTTATTTTGACTGGCTCTCAGAGTTTCAGCAGATTTTACTGATAACTTTTTTTAAATGGGCTGAATCCCGACTTCCCAAATCCTCGGCAGCCTCTCTCAAAGGAGTCTCTGTTCTGGGACGAGGCCGGGAGGCTACAATTGGAAGGAGTAATGCAACACTCCTCAGGGTCAGGGAATTTTCCAGAACATTCAAGGGGACACTCGCCCTTTTGGCTCTCTGTCTGCCCCGGGACAAATCTGCAGAATGCTTGTCACCTGAAACCTCAATGGCACAGCAGACCTCCCCTTGACTTTCCCTTCGGTAGTCTGGGAAGAGTCTGGGACCCTCAAGGAGAAATGGATCACATTCTGCTTATGTGCTTGAACCCACAGCATCCGGGCACAAAGACAATCCACATCCTGTCTGACTTCTCCAAACTTTGCCTCCATATCCTGTTCAGTAACTTCTCAATACCTGCAAGGACGGTTTTCATTACTGATGTCCTTTGTCTGCATTTTAATTATTCATACTTTTGTTGGTTTTAGATCAAATCTCAAACACTAAATGTTCTGAGGTATAAATGAAGGGTGTTGCAGCTGATGAGTCAAAGTTAATAGAAAACAAAGTAAATCATATTAGTGGGGTTCACGCTCAGGACATAAAAGAGTCTAATTTTTCCAGGCTTCAGTTTTAAAATAACACTGTCCTAGAAATAAATCTGTTATGGTGTCTAATTGCTGGTAGGCTATAGAGTTAAAGCATAGGCCTGCACAAATACATCTGCAATATTTTCTAAAGAATTGTTTGACATGTTAAGAAATACATTTATTCCCATTCTTGCCGAGAGTTAGATGAGAAGATTGACACCACTCTGATGCCTGTGTGCTATTATATAAAGCTAGAGTCAGCAGTCAGGTAGCTAGATTAGCAGAAAGACTGTAAACAGAGGGAAACAGTTAGCCTGGCTGCAGCAGCCTAAGTTAAAAAATACCTTTAAAGTTAACTTATTACTGCAACATGTTATATCTTGCATGTTTAATCCATGTGCAAATAGATATGTAAAAATGGTAAACACAAGATTTAAAGTGGTGCTTTTGTGTTCTTTGCAGAGAAACTCACTTTTACAGATCTGTTGATTAAATCAACTTATCAATGAATCGACAAAGTCGTATGAGTGTTAGTTGACTAAGAATTTATTTGGTCGAAGACAGCCGTATAAATTTCCCAAACTATTCCTTTAAACATTTCTGTCTGAAACGTGATCTTTTCATTGCCGTGAACAGCCTCTATTTCGCAGGGATTCACATACAGTAAATGCAGTTACACAGTATAATTAGGGCCCGAGCACGAAAGTGCCAGGACCCCAACGGTGCCCTGGCACGAAGTGCGAGGAAACCTATTGTTTTTGTAAGGGTTATTATAATTTTTCTGCTGCAAGATCGCACTTTTGAGGCACTTTTGAGGCACTTAGGATGCACGAAAACTCATGAAAACTGGAATACAACATCTTCCTGAGTCTCCTGTCAGCTTTCATTGCACCTGTTTGGGCATTCTTATCATTCTTTTTGGTAGATGGAGATTTGTGACCTCATGAATTCCACCTTCAACCTGAGCAGAGGTCTAATCAGCCAGAATAACTGAAAACACCCGTGTGGGTGTTCAGAGGACAAACAGGTTTAGCTTATACAGAGTTTGAACAAAGTGTTCAGATGTACAACAAATGAGTAAAGATCTTCCAGTCCCTTCGGGCTGGTACTAAATGTGATTACTACATTATGAAAATGCCCAGTGATAAGCAGTTTGGTTATAGCAAGTTCACTCTACTCAACTTTAACCCTTAAAGGGGCCTGTAAATTGCGAAATTTAATCTGAGATCTGCAAAAACTCTCGTGAGACTCGCTGCCAGACGACCTATCCTAACCTCAACCATTCGAGGCATACGACATGACACAGGATGCTGTTGTAACTTGACTCTACATATTCCAATCTGCCCCAAATTTCACAAGCTGGATAAGAGTCCCGGCTTAAAGACATATTAGTTCCATTATTGAATTATGGTGATAGCGCCACCTAGTGGCAACAAGAAATGGTTGTATACTGCCACCCACCCTCATAGAAGTGTCTTTTAAGGATGCCTCACAGGTTCTCATTGGGTCATTTGCAGTGTCACGCGCTCCACGCAGAAAATATCCTCTAACTGCTGTGTGCAGTGTCCGACTTTCACTGAAATGCACGGCAGCAGATACCCCCGACATGCGCAAAGGGGCAAGGGCCCGTTCAACGCTTTCTGCAGCTTTAATAATTATTTATATTCGTTGCTACAGCAATATAAACATTATTGAAAAGTGACTCCTACTCTCTCTCTGTAACCATGACAATTTTTCAGTCCTGTCTCAGTATTTTGTTCCTCATAAATGGAGAAATGATTCATATTTAAAGACGAACGACACAGTAACGCTCAAACAAGCTAGTCTTTGCTCATTTTGTTTTGCCTGGGAGAAATGTAATCATATCTCGGTTAGGTTTCCTACAGGGTTACAAGGTTTAAATAGTAAAATAAAACTGCATGTCTCAACATGCTTCTTATTCTGCTAACTCACTGTGGAGGGAAACAGTATCCTGAACATGTGTAGTGGCCTCTTGGTGGGATTGAAGTCCTGTAAGCAGAGATGCACAGGAGAGCACTGTTTCAGGGCTGTGTGTGAGCAGGCCATGTTATGGTGGCTGGAGCAAAAAAGCAGCGAGGAGCTCCTCTTCTGAAAGTAAAGTAAATATATTTATGAGGGTGAGCAGATGGAGCAAATGACATAAGGATCCCCACTCTGCCTCTCACGTATGTAACAGGGCCACACACAGGTTAATTACTGGTGTTAATAATTCATCCCCCTAGTTACGAAAATGAAATTGAACTTGTGGCTAATTTGCAGGTTCAAATGACAGTAACAAGAGTGTGGGTGGACTGCTGCAATGGTATAGATCCTTCATGTTGTATGAGGTAAAAAGAAACAAGACTTGAATCTACACTGTTACGCTAGCAGCTCTGTGCAGGCTGGTCTCATACACCGTTCGTAGCTATACCTACGAAAAGTAATACACTGTAATTTATATACAGTATATATCGCACAAAATCAATTCATATGTAATCCACATAATCGTGAACCAGGATGTATAAAGAGCAATAAACGCCGCGTAGGGAGGAGGTCGGAATGTATGGGTAGGTCAAAAAACACTGGACACTTGGATTTATTTTAACCCAAATAACGATCTTTTTTCCTGAACCTAATTAAGTATTTTTGTTTGCCTAAACCTTACCAAGTTGTTTCCTGTGAAGATGGAGGTTTATTTTGAAAAGACTGTACGAATGTAACGAGTAGAAATTGACACGTGTTGCTGGACAAAAATGAGGAAATACTTTTCAGAAGTTGATGACTGAAGCTATTACAGTTCATCCTGAGGAGAACATGAATATCATACAGAATTTCATGGTAATCCATCCGATAGTTGTTGAGACATTTCACTAGAAAATACAAATGTGAAGCTCGTGGTGGTGCTGGAGGAAAAGTCATCTGGATTCACTGTCTTGGGATCATGAATGTGTTTCAAGTTTCTGAGATTCTTCAATCTGGACCAAAGTGGTGCAAAGAGCAACTGACATACCAACGTTGTCATCCCTAGAGTCATGCTGCTAACGTGATTCCCAGAGTCAGGCCCTCACATTACAGCTTCACATACTGCAAGTTTTTGCTATTAAGAGCCACTATGGGTGAACTTCATTCACATCCACGGACTCGTGGATTAAAATCAGCTGCGACACTTGTAAACAGACAGGCGGACGAAGAGGAAATGCAACAGACAAGAGATAGGAGGTGCAGAGGTCTTTCCGCCAAATCATGGCAATTACTCAAGTGGAGCAGACATGAACTCACTGACTGACCATTAATTCACATTCATATTAAATGAGCCAGCAAATATTTAATCAGAGCGGATTTAGGGGAGGAAACGTCAAAGTTAATCTTTGGCGAGCGGGCCGACAGCCAGCTGAGCTTGTGCTGCAGGCAAATGGCTCCACAAGTCGGTCCATAAATATTCTTCATGTCTGTCCTGGGACTCATTGACCAGAGGGCAGGGTTGAGCAAGAGCTGTGGTCAACTCTGTGACACCTCTCGAGTTCAGAGACGACACTTTACTGTCAGCCAGCACAGACACTTTACTGTCAGCCAGCACGGACACTTTACTGTCAGCCAGCACGGACAAAACCATGAGCAGAACTGTGGTTCGACAGAGACAGTAAAGAGCAGTGTGATTATGCATTATTGTTTTGTGGTTTGAAGGAAAGAAACTGCCAAGAAAATATGTAAAAAAGGACAAAAAAATGCATGTTTCTGATATTCATTTTTATGTACTCAAAAAGTGTAGACAAGATTTGAACTCTGAGGAGGTTGGATATTTAGGAGCTGGATATTATCATGAAAGAAGCAGATAATTATTGTTACTTGGTTCTTGGCAGATGTAATCAATTTCCATCCTCCCCGTCTCTCTATTGCCAAAAAACATTCTTTTCACTCGAACGTGGGTGAGGTTTTTAACTATTGGACCTCAGAATCCCCAGTGCAAATCACACCAGCTGAAATAGATTAGTTCTCCCGTAGTTTAAAGTGGGTTTTGTTTGCTGTGTTTTCACAGTGGTAGAACAGTCAGCATTAACAGTGGCAGGAAGAAGAGGTTATCAGGTGTGCCAGCGTTAGTGGGAAAGGAAACCGTTTGAGTCTCCTCTCATTGTACTTATTTTCCATCCCCCTGCTTGTTTTACGTGCATACACACACACTCAACTTAAAGTCCCATCCTGTAAAAGTACTGTACTGTAACATATCGGATATCTTCGGTTCTTCGGCAGCAGGAGGGTTAACGGCGTTGGCTGCAGCAGCCCTGACCCTCCCCTAACCCTGGGGCCCGTCTTTCCGCTCTCCTGGTGTGTTTGGCCTGTCAGTGCGTATTAGCCGTGTTTGTCAAATCAAATCAAACTAAAGATCACATTCCACCCCCGGTGATAATGCTGGCCATGCTTGCGTTCAAGTTTACACAGATTGTTCCACGCCGTCCTACTTGCAACATGGCCTGACGCCTCATTACACATCCAAGAGAAAACTCCAGCAGAAAGCAGCACGGTTGTTGAGAGCATCTCTGAATGAGGAATTAATACATAATATGTCTTTAATGCATAAGAATAAAACAAAAGGAATTTATTATTGTAAATAGTGGTGCAGGTGAAAACGACCACAGTTCACGTGTAAAACCGAGAAAGCTCAAGTAAACCAGTTAGATGCCAAACTTTTGCTGCTCTGCAGAGCAGGTCAAGCGGCTCTCTCTGAGGAGTGTATGACCCTGAGAGCTGGAGTGTGAACATGGCTGCCTCCAATAACAACAGGATCTCAATGCCAAAGCAAGGTTTTTTTCTTAGTGTTTGGCAAAAGTTACTTCGGTGTGTGCTGCAGTTTTGGCTTCCCGTTTTCATGCCAGCCATTTTAATTAAACCTGTGTTTGATCTCAGTGTGTGCCCGCATTAGTGATTGGCTTAATGCCCAATACACTTAATTACTGGTGGCCACTCAGAAGGAAGTTCATCAGCAAAGATGTTTGGAAGAATCTCTGCACAGTGACAAATTATTTGAAGCTAGGAAAGCAGTTTTAAAACTCCTGACAAGCTTTTTGCTACAAATTGTTCCTTATTATACTGATAAATATGAACCATTTACTGCAGACGACATCCCCCTCCGCTTCAGTGTTGACACTTAAAAGTGCCACTTCACTTACCCTGTGATAAAGTGTCTAAAAATAGTGTTTCACTATACGCGCTGCACTGTATGTTATGTTACTAAAACCTCTGTCTGTAATGTGTCGGGAAGTCTTTAAAATGTGGAACAAATGTTGGACAAAAGTAAACAAATTAGTGTTGTAATGAGTGTAGACAAGCTGCAGATCGGTGGTAAGATATCCAGTGACCCCACTCGCCCTTCATTAACCTCTCATTAACGACCTGCTGAGAGGTTAATGATACAAGATTTTAATAAAATTGCATTACTTTTCATTTTAGATTTATTACCTGTGTGGTTTCATTTTATGAAATGTATTATAGTAATATATTAAATGAACGTAATACAGCTAAACGGTAGTTTGTATGCGCATTAGCAAACAAAGTGGCAGTTGTACTGTGAAGCTCTATTTTACCTGCGTTAGTATAAATCCTGCTAGTTCTGAACTGGAAAGAAAAGACTGTAAAAACAAAGCACACAAGCACATTTTACATAACAGAAGGGTCTGACAGTAGATATGTATTCGTAAATTGTGAAATATGGGGTTTTAAAGTTCAAAACCATCAAAGGTTTTCAGCACCTTTTTTCCACTACACAGTCAAAACATTTGGTTGGCTTGTTCCTTTCCCATTGCCATTAGATGAGTATGCCTTCCTGTTTTTTTTCCTGGTGTGTCACATTCAACGTCACAGATGCACCGGCACCGGAAGCATGGTTACTAAAGAGTAAAAAATGTTCTTAGTCTCTCTTTCAAACTCTCAAACCAGAGTCGGTGATTGTTGGAACAGTGGAACGACTTTTATTTTGTTTCTGTCGAGTTTGAGTGTTTTACGACGAGGTAGAATTACTGTTGTATGACTGGAGTCTAGTGGCTTTGAGGAGCGTATGTTTTTATAAATTAAAACAATTGTCCCTGTCCCCATTAATTTTATTTATTATATATTCATTTCAATGTGCGTCATATAGCATTGCACCGTAAAAGGGGAAAATTACCATGTCATCCATCACTGCCGATCGGAGCTGGAGTCATTTGTCCCGCAAATGAATGCCGATTCTAACCTTTCTCACTGAAGGCAAAAGCCAGATGTTAGTGGGATTTTTTATGCAGTGGGAAAGGGGCTTTAGAGTCATTCTTTTTATATACTAATTTTAGAAACAGTCAACACACTGACAGATCTTGTGTGGCAGAAATCATGAGATTTGTGTTGTGTGGTAGACTAGGTTTGCACAAAAATTAAACCGGCACTTACCGAAAAGATCTACTGCTGTCATGAAATGATTGCTGTGTTTAGCCCTGTTGGTTACCTTCCCAAAGCCTGGAGATAATTAGAAATACGAGTACATTTGGTATTGGAGAGGTTGAGCAGACCAATCACAGTTAGGGTTTTTAAGTACACCCTATGAAGCTTAAAAATGAAGCCCAGGATGGCAGGGAAAAGGCTCATTGTAATCCTGATAATACTCAATGGTCCATTAAGCTCAGTGGTGACCTTTTCCTCTGAAAGAGAAGAGGTAAATTAAAGGGTCTAAAAATAATGTAATCCTCTTCTTTGACTGGTGCACAGTAGCTTTAAGCTGCAGCATTGTAATAGAGTGACTGGTGATCGTCATTTCCACCAGTACACGGTGATAAGCAATATGGCGCAGTCAAAAAGAAGATGGGGGAATGAAGGAATAATAGCTCCATTGTGATTGTGGACACAAAGCAGCAGAGTTCAATTAGGCATGAGCAGAGAGACAAAAACTAAACAAGTCATTTGCACAAAATCTGGATTAGCACTAATTCTTCTACTTGTAGCCTCGTTTGGTTATGCAGAGTGTATGTCTCTCGCTTGTATATCTGAGGGAAAGAAAGAAATGAAAGGAGAGGGAACTTCTGCTATTCTGGGAAGAGAAGTACTAAGAAGAAAATCTTTGATGGCAACAGGAAAGACAGTCCTGACATTAATGAGCTCCAACCAGAGAGAGTTATCCCAGATTCCTCTTGTGAGTTCAGACCCTCCCTCAGTAGCCGCCACTCCCAGATCCCAGTTGGCCACACGGATGGACATTTGAGAAACAATCACTTGAATCGGTCCTCTCTAATGGCTTCATAAAAGAAGTAATTATTCTGCAGCGGGGAGGCGCTGTCAATGGGAGATCAAATGATGTCTTCCACTATCCAGCCTTAACAAAGCTCTTCATTCACGGCCTTACAGAATATATCTGCAGCTCAGTTTTTTTCAAAGAGGAAAAGAGCTTTTCCCCCTTTCTTCTCCCACCTTCACTAAGCACAGAGGATCTCTCTGCTTTAATTAAAAGTGAATTCTCCCGGCTCAGTTCTGCTGCGAATCTCAGTCCTCTCTGCTTGAATAGACTTAAGAGGGGATTGCAGTGGGTTTCAGCAAATGTTTAGTTGGTTACGAGGAGGAAATGCCTCTGAATGGAATTTGAGGCAATTTTCAACAGCACATCATTAGTTAAAGTGTGAAAGCACAACTGAGGCAAACAACATGCAGCTAAGAAATACAGTTATTCATTAACTGAGAATAAAGCACTTTCTTTTTCCATGTTGGACGCTCAGTGTTCTCGGCAGCGCCAAAGAGTGGGTGTTTGGCTCGGTTATATTTGGAACCACTTGGTATTCAGTATTTCTAATATTAATGTGACTCAGTATTTACTATTTCTGATCTTGAACAACTGTTCTGTTAAAGAAGAGGCCAGAAAAACATAACGCCAATCTGTCAATGTCAATATTAAAGGTGCTCTTTACGATATCCAGAGCATTAATATAGCAGCAAACAACTATCTGCTATGTAAAGATATAGAGGTCACTCTCCCTCTGTGTGTTGTAATCAGAGCTTCTCCTCGCTTCGTTGATATAGCTGCGTGTGCTTCTAGTGCATGCTCGTGCATGTGAGCGTGCCCCAATGAGAGAGCTACGCTAGCTGTTTCCCCACACCTCCAGTCTTTATGCTAAGCTAAGCTAACCCCGTCTTGACTCTGTACTTAACACACAGATATGAGATTGATATTGATCTCCTCGTCTCACTCGCTGAACGAAAGTGAAAAAGCACAGTAACCAAAACATTGAATTATTCTGTTAAAACGGCGTTAACTGATTAAAGGATCAGTGGAAACAATGATCATCTATTTGTCGACTTGTTAGCAAACAGTTGCTTATTTACACATCCAGCAGTTACAGAGCAACATTAGCATTAATTTGGAGTCATGTTTCTGGTCGGCTGGTATATGTCTTTTAGCTTTGTTTTGGTCTCCACCAACTCCTGATGGAAATATCTGGCTTTTTAGCTGCTAAATGCTCCACTGTTTTCACCGGCTGGTCTCCAGTTCATCATTCATCACCACTAGCGACCCCTCTCACAGTATTCGTAGTCATTTGATCCATTGGTGACATTAAATATTGATCAGAGCTTTAAATCCTGCTGCCACAAAAACATATTTACTCAAGTTTTTTGGCCAACACCAAAATAGAAAAACAGCAGTATCCTCCAGTGGTATAATAATCATGTTGCTGGGGGAAGTTCTTCACAGAGGAAGATGTTCACACAACTGTCCTTTTGTATCACAGAGCTTCTTCTGCTCTGTTGAGCGGAGTAAGAAGAGAAAAACAGCCGAGTGCTCGGCGGAGCGGTGAGAGGGAAGACAGACCCTCTACACATTCAAGCTGCTGTGTCAACGAGCAGCCACTCTGCTGAAGTGTCCTTAAGCAACAAGCTGAATCCTCCAGCACTGTTGTTCTGCTGCTAAGCCTTCACTGTGAGGGAGAAATGAAAAGAGCATTTGGAGTTTATTTTTAAAGAAATATAATAAAGGACGGTTCAGTCTGAAATTATTTTGCCAAAGGCACCAACTATTAGAGTAAGTGTGTGCTTCAGAAGCACTGAAGACAGTCGGGGTGAAATGAGATGGGTGAGGCTGGGTGCGTTTGAAGTTAACAGTATTGACTAAATCTCAGTTCCCCTTTGCTACAGTCCTCTCTGTGGTCTCACAGGCTAATCCTGCAAAGCTGAATCCCTTTTCAACTAGAAAAATCATTGCACATGCCACCTGCCTTGTTGATTCGCTGCGTTTTTCAGCTCACTGTCAACAAATTTAACATTTAAGATTTTGACCAACGTATATCCTTGAGAGCTAGATATTAAGTCTGCAAAGACAGGATTAGAGAAGAGGTCACTTCAGATAATAAAAGATCCTGAAACTGCATGTTGCTGTCTCAGCATGAAGCACAGTTAACAGTAAGTATTCAGCAAAACGGTCAAGTGTTTTGTATCCTGTTGATACTGTCACAGTTTGTGACTTTTGTGTGAAAGAAGTCTACTTTTCATGGTCTTCAAAGAGAATAAAAAATACAGTGTCGCCCTAGTGGCCCTGTAGTTAAAGACACCTACCGTATAGCTACAACATCCCTCTTTTGATTCTATTTTACATTCTGATGTATGTAGTTTAATCTATAAAAATGCACTGTATTGTATTTCTTGATTATACTGTATGTTTTGTGTGGAAACTCTGAAACAGCAAAGTAACTGATAGGTTTTCAGGTAAATGTAGTAGAATTAAAAAGTACAATATTTCCTTCTGAAATGTAGTGGAGTAGAAGTATAAACTAGAGGTTGACCGATTAATCGGTTTGGTCAATTGGCACTGATAGGACATTTTTACAAACTATCATTAAAGACGGAACTGGGCTCCGATAGTCGTCGATAGCTGCGCAGCCGGCACCAGTCATGCAGGGATGTAACTCATTCATGCATGGATGCTCCGTACATGAATTCAATGTGTACCTGGGATATATTCTGATGAAAGTTAACTTTATATAAGACAGCTTTATTCGTAAATGATGAGCATGATAAGGTAGTTGGGTAGTCTGGCATTATTAATGTATTAGACTGAAGATATGATGATATGATGTTACTCTGTCCAAAGCACACTGTCTCTGTTTCACTAGCAAGCATGGTCGGTATAATTTGGCTAGCCGTAACTGCATGGCATGATATGGGCCATATCTGATCATTTCTCGGACTTTGCATGTGATTAAATCCTAATATTGGCCAATTAATCGGCTATTGCCTTTTTCCTGCTCCAAACTATCATTATTTTATCGGCCTTTAAAAATCCGCTCTCGGTCGACCTCTAGTATAAAGTACCATAAAATGGAAATATTGAAGTTAAGTACAAGAATCTCAAAACTGTTTGTAAGTACAGTAGGACTGCCCCCTCTTAGTCGATTCGTCGACTAATCGGTCATTTTGGTCTCAGTTGACTTAGATTTTCTTTAGTCAATTAGTCATTGTTTTTAATTGATTAGTCATTGTTTTATGCTTTATTCGTGCTGAGTGACTTATTCCAAGACATTTCTGAGCACATCTCTGGTAAACACAAGATTTAAAGTGTCGCTTTTGTGTGATTCTTTGTGGAGAAACTCAGTTTCCCAGATTTCTTGATGAAATCAACTAATTGATTAGTCAACAAAATCGTATGAGTGTTAGTCGATTAATACGTTCTTTGGTCAAGGACAGCTCTAAAGTACTGTACTTGAGTAAACGTACTTGGTTACTTTCCACCACTGACTGTAGATTACACTGGATGACCCAACTGGAATCTATATCACGAAAAGATATGTTTTATAAACACTTATTGCACATGTCAAGTGCATCTGTTTCTTTTTAGGTTCAGTGATGTTTGGAAATAATTGTAAAACTACAGAGTTTAATAACAAACATTTGAGTTTGCTCACCAGATTGTTATAATAGTTGACAGTTAAATGAGGAGAAATCAACCACAAAAACAAGAGGTTTCAACTTTTTTACCACATTATACTCCCACAGAGTATAATGCAGCACATGTTTTGAGTCATTACACAGATCTTGTTTTGTTCTCCACTGGAAAAATATATCCTTGCAAGTATAAGTATGCAGCTCTATATTGCTTTCACTACACCACCTACACATACAACCCACAGCAGAATCGAAAGCATTTGCTGCTTGGTGTTCAAAGTCTGTCTATGAAATTAACACTAAATGAAGTGAAGGAAGATGAAATGATGGAGGAAAGTAGGTACAACAGAGAGAACTTTATCACAAAAGAGCCTCTGAATTGCATTGAACATCATCACAGACTGATACTTGATTTTCCTTTAATAAAGGGAGAATGAAAGGATGGCATGAGAGCAGTCAGCTCCTCTGCCACTCCGAGTGTTGTTGTACACAAGCTACTTAGCAGTTTCTGATGATCTCGTCGATGTGCACAGTCACGCAGGGCATCAAGCTGTGTGCAGTGGTCTGGATGCATCCATCTGAAGAACATGAAGTGTGTATGTAGAAGGGTGCTCTGTAAGCATGCCTTGCAAATGGGCCTCATCAGCATCACGCAAATCAGCCTGTAAAGGTCGAGCAACACCAGAGGCCTGCTGTCAACAAATCCTCTCCAATTAAATATGAACACCATTAGAGTCCTTGTTGCTCATACATCCTATTTTTAGTCAACTGTTGTTGTTGACAAGTTGTCAGTAATGCCCTAATTGTTGGTCCCATCAGCTCCACATGAAATTAAATTCCATTACTCAGTAAATTAACATGTTAAACTCACATGTAAGTCTGGACTAAAACTAGGTGGGTTTAAATGTTGAAGTAATGAGAGTACAACTTTTGTCTGAGAACAGCTTGAGTCTCCTGGGGGAATTAAAATATATACAGATTGAAGTCTACAAATGAGGTTATGAATGTATTAGTGCAGGGGTCTCCAACCTTTTTCCCTCTGAGAGCTAATTTGACTAAATGAAAGTGGCAGAGAGCTACTCACAGCACCAAGTTTACATCGCCAATAGCAGGCATAATTTCTGTCTTACTTTTATGGTCTTTTAATAATGTTTCAGCCACCGCAGTCATCGCCTCAATTACAATCCCGCCACAGGCGAAGGAGATTTTGTGTTTTGTTAGGATCTGCGCCACTAAACGAAGCCTGTGTTGCTGCGTTGGCCTTCTTCGTCGGTTAGGTAAACAGAGACGGTTGTCTTCTAAGCGTTGTTTTCAGTTCCTTCTCTGTTCGTAGACTGCAAACAGTCGGAAAGTCCCATGAAAAGTTGCCGTGGACTTTGGTAAAGTGGTGCTCGACATCTTACATCTTTTACCAACTGACACGCTCGCACCGCAAATGAGATGCATACATTTGGCATTCACATTCGTGACAAAACCAACCATTCCTCATGAAAATAATATATTTGTAGCTTTTTATTTGACTTGTTATTGTCTACGGTCATTGTCAAATGGTGTGCGCATGATAGCTTGCTTACACCACCTAATGTTACGGCGTCACTGATGTAACCAAACTCGTTTAACTGACGGCTGATTGGCAAATCATTTTGTGTCAGAAGGGGGCGATATGTCTGTGAGTTTGATTGGAAATAAATTTAAACAAGTGATATATTCACTGTTATTCCTTCTTTAATTTCCAATTTTTGGTCTGTTTTTAAGCCATGTAAGACAGCCAAATGTTAAACAATGTGTCAGACCTAACTAAAGGTCAAAATCTAGTATCAGTGGACATTGTGAATACTATTGTTGATAATGTACTCACTGCAGGGTTCCAGATAGAGGCTTTGTTCTGTAATACTTTTTACTGTAATAGTCATGTATTTCAGAATCTGAAACGTCATCAGTTACCTCATGGAGCTAAAATCCAAAGGAAATTGAGAAATGGTCACTTCTGCAATGATGGAAAGGTTACATGTATGTGTGTACACAGGGGAGCACTGTAGTAGGGCTTTAAATGGGCCTATATTATATGTGTACGTGTGTATGTAGAAGTAGAAATGGGCAAAGTGTCTGGGGATTCAGGCTTTCTGGCAGCTGCCTGCTTTGCGCTCGCAGGAAGGAGCGAGCCTCAGTGCTGCAACGGCTCCTAAGATGAATAAAATATGACGAGCATGCAGCAGTGTTGCTCTGATGCAACATGGACAACATCACGAAAGCAACGGAAGAAAGACCGAGTGTTTATGACTGTGTGTGTGTGAGATACAGAAAGAGAAATCTCAGAAATAACAGAGCGAGGTGATGACGAGCGAGATGCTCAATTATTTTCATAAGAGAATACCTAGACTTCAATCCAATATGGACGTGGTTGCATTTACCTAAAGGGTCAGTTCACTCATACATATATTCTCACTTCCCTATAATGGCATCTTGCCATGCAGATAGTTTTGGTTTTATGTGCGCAGGTTTTGCCCCTGAAATGTAAAGGGACTCTTTCTTCAGTAGAAATCAGTTCCAAAGAAAACGTTTCTCAGTGAGGCCTGTGGATTTTCCTGAGTAACTGAGACATTTCTGGACAGACATTTTTCAATGCTGCGTCAATGCTTTCAGTCTCAGAGGCAGATATCTCAAAACTTCAGCAAATTAGACTGAAACTACCTGCATGGATTGATTTCACAGTATTTGTAAGTGACTGAACTGACCAGCTTTAAGCTTCAGTTAGCACAGAATTCACAAAATACAAAGAGTTTTGGTCCCCTGATGATGAACGTAAGTATAGTTAATGTCACAATTAGCAGGAACCTTCCAGCTATGACAGTCAGTTGTAACATTCGCAAACTGCTACGACTTAGCTAATAAGCAGAAGAGCCGAAATGATAATAAATAATGAATAAATAGTTGAAGTGTCCAACTTCTGCTTCTCAAAATGGACAAGCCGGAAGGTGTATAACTAGCACAACATTACAAGGACATGCCGTGTGTCATGAGGACGCATTTAGGCTTTTCGTGTGTCATTCGTACCCCACGCAACAAGACCACGGGAACATCCGCAGTTACTATGGGTTTAGGCAACAAAACCACTCACTTATGTTTATGAAAAACGTCATGGTTGGGCTTAAAAAAGTACGTAAAATATGTATGAAAACAATGCAACATAAGTACGGAGAACACGTCAGAAATGTCACCAAAAAACGTGACAAAACACCGGTCTCATGGTTAAATGTCATGTGTTTGTTGCATCCATCCACCTCCTCACCCTTCCGCCATAAGCAGTCTTTCTCGCTTTTTATTCTACATCATTAACTCTGAGCATAGCATATTTACGCGGATGTGTTTACATTACATTCAGTACAGACTACATAGCGTACGCCAAAAGAAAGAAAGGCTTTCTTATCGCATTATTGTTAATTTATACGCCTTTTCGTGCGAAAGGGCTGAAATGGAAGTGGTATGAATGCAAACTTGACAGAAAAAAACTGAGAGAAGGAGATAGTGAGCTTAATCATCAACAGTTCCAGTAAAATCCGTCTTTTACCGATCCACAGCAGCCTCTCTGTGTTTTCTTTGTGGTGAATTATTATCGAACAATTCCATGAAGCCATTCCTCTCATCTCATAGTGCTGCGGTGGTGCGTGAGACAAAAAAAGGTTGGGAACCACAACATTAGAGGGTCTAACACAGCAAATGATGCAGCCTGTGTTTTGGCCTCAGTCTAACGGTTCAGCCAGACCGTATTTGAGTTGCCACGGTTGACGGAGGAGAGGGCTGAACCCGGAGTCAGCGAGGCGCTGAGAGGGAGCTCGAGCTGAGTCATCCCACCCTCGAGCAACCTGGGAAAGACATCTGCACAGTCACAGAGAGAGCGGAGGTGATGAGGGTTGACAAGGCGTGGCAAAACGGGCTTGTGGCTGACCGGGCGTGCTTCATTTACTGCATGTGATAGCTCCTAACATCACGGCCAACCTGGGCAGCTCTACTGACAGATGGAGAACATTAGCGCTGCAGACAAGAGGAGCTCATGTGTGCACTCTGCTTAGTGCTAGATTCAGAAAAGTAGCTGATAAGGGGATAGACTTAGGCGCTCATCCCGCTCGCTGCTGGAAATTAATGGAACAACATGTAAGGCTGAGTGTAAAAATAATAAGCCCTTACTTATAAGGTGTGTATAAATAGACAAGGCTTGCTTACCGTTGTACATTTTTCACACAAAATCCCTGCAGGTGCAATTACCGAGCACAAAACTATAATGAGAACGTGCTGCTATTTGCCCTTTAATGACATATTCCCAACAGGAAATAAGCAAAAGTAGTTTATCTGTTTTAAAAGCTCCTGTTACTCCATGATAATCACAGCGGTGGAGGGGTTGGAACAGGGGGATGCACATCTTGATTTGGCCAAGTACCTCATTTCACAGCAACCTGACAAATTTCTCTGGCAAGTGTGAGAGCCCAATTAGGTCCCGGCACGCTGAAAGGAGATCTGAAGCCGCTGCTGACACTGACTGCACAGGCTGACAGACCCGGAGGGGGCTCCACCCCTTCTGATTCTTTAGCACATCGGGGCTCCCGCTGCTGTATATCGCAGCATTGTTAGGACAGGGCTTATCAAAATCTCCTGACATCCTCTTCTAAGCAAAACGCCTGTTTAAATCTTCACAGTGCAGTCTGGATTTGGATGGATGTGTTTTCACGGATCGACTAACACTGCTTGAAGTGATGTTCTGAAAGCTGAGAAAACACCACAGGGCTGGATATAATATCTACTTTATCGACCTAATAGAGCTTTAACAACACTTCTTTATATGTTTGCTGTCGTGTCAAATGCGTTTCCAGCCAACATCCTTAAAATTAGGATGTTATATTTATTCAGGCTGTTCTACAATGTTCATACCTATGAAAAGTAATGCTCTGTAATTCGTATATATTCCGCAAAATCAATTCATATGTAATCCACGTAATAGTGAACCAGGAAGTATGAAGATCGTCAAACATCGCGTACGGAGGAGGTAAGGATGGATGGGTGTGTCAAAAACACTGGACCTTTGCCCAGGAGACTGGTGTTCGTTCCCTGTGTGATACCAGATACCCACGTTGAATTATTTGTCACGTAACTTCCGTACTTAAGTTAAAGGCTGTCCTGAATACCTCTTTTTGAGGCTTCGGTGCTTCGGTGAGTAATATTCAAAGGTATTTGAAGCTTCGCTGCACGGCGCAGCAGGCCGAGATTTTCTTCCGTCTGTCTCTATCTCCCCTGTTTCAGTGCCCAGGACAGCACCATGGACACAGTACTGTACACACACACACACACACACCTCTACACACAATAAACAGCGATATCCGTCTGAGAATAACTAATAATAATTAATGTTGAACATGATTTATGGGATTATTCCTTTTTTCATGGACTATTTGGGGATGTATACATTATTATAGCATACTTATATATATAAAAAACTAAACAAAATGAAGCATTTGAATACTGATTTGGAGTTTGATTATCATGGCTTCTTACGCCACTTCTGGTGTTATTTTAACCCAAACCACGATCTTTTCTTCAATCTAACCAAGTTTTTTCCTGTGAAGATATGTTTATTTTGAAAAGACTGGAGCGGAAATTGACATGTGCGTCACATGTTGTTGGACATTCGTAGGAAAACGCATGAAACATTAGGATTAACTTTTCATAAGATATTATACGAACCGTTGTATGAGGATAAGCTGATTTATTCCTACATTAGTCCGTTTTTCTTTGGCCTATTAATATATAAATACCTTTTAATGTGGGAACTCATTTAGTTTAGAGTATAAATGGTGCTTTAGTTTGAGGTCCAGCATTAAGCCAAAGACAAAAGCCCCCTCAGACTAACACAAGGCTCGGCTGTTGCCAGGTTGGAGCTCTGTTGGTGCAGCAGGTACAGAAAACAGAGCCCAGCGCTTTAATGCCAACAAAAGCCTTTTTGTGAGGCAGGGATCGAGTTGAAGAAAGGACAAGGGGGTCTGCTACTCGAGGTGAGCAATTACAGTGGTGATGTGCTAATCTCGGCCACTGGCACCATCTCAAGGTCGGCCGTGGACCACAGAGAATGTGGATTTTATATATCCACTGTTCTCTCCTTATCTTCTACTCCTCGTCTCGCTTTTCTTTTTTTCATTTTCTCCACAGCTTTCACATTCTCTTCCCCTCTCCTCGCTCTTCAAGCCCAACTACCTCCCCTGAGCGGTTTAGTGATGGACGTTCACACAGTTGTGAGTCAGTCTTGGTGGTGTGGAGGGCAAACAGAGTTTGGGTCAGACTGAGAGGAGCCAGAGTTGATGCCGCTGGCATCTGGGAGTCCAACTGACCTCCTGATGAACGGCAAATGTTGTAATAATCCACATTCGGGGGCAAAGTTTTGGAAGACGAGAGAGGTTTTTTTCTACATCGAATTACTACACTGTAAATGATATAACTTTGAACAGACATGCTGCTGTTTGAGCACAGTATATGGACTACTCAAAGTTCTCAAACTTGCAGGGTGGGGATATAGAACAAACCTAGTAGTTAAAGGAAACTGATTAATGAAGGAACAATAAACAAAGTCTCATGCACTATCCATGAACTATCAAGACTCAGGCTAGATTCACTACCCAATGTAGAAAAGTAACATGGTGCAATGATGATCTTATGTAATGACTCCGTCTCCAAGGACAACACACTCGGGACGGCCTTCATTTGCTTCCCAGCATGTTCAGAGATGGACAAGTACACAACCTTGCACCCTGACTCTACCACACACACACACAGACACACAGACACACACAGACACACACACCATTTCCCGCCTCATATTAGCCTTCGTTGGATTAAACCACAGTCATGTCCTCAGCAGGGTGCCTGTCTCTGTCTGAGAGAAAAGCCTGAACAGCAGGTCAAAAACATAATTGGCTATTTAGCTTTTCTTCAGTCGTTGCTAACGGCATTAGCAGTTAGGATGGAAAACAAAGCTTAATACGTAGCATTTGGTTTAGACAGTAGATGGACCTTAATACGATATATTTTGTTGGCTGTGTTGTCTAAATTCAAGGTTTGAGTCTGAGTTTGTAACATACCTGAAATAAATGCACATCTATCAACAAATCCCAAAGACTTCCGTTAAAGTTAACGTTTTGGTTCTGATGTCACCACCCAGTATTTTCCTGAGTCCTGTCTAGGCGGTGATTATCTGGATACGTCTTACAGAAGAGGTCCGGTGTCGCGATAAAATCCTCCTATAAGCTGAAAATCTGGCTGAGATGCACATGCAGCGAGGCTGACCTACTCCTCTGATCTGTGTAACCATAACACGGTTTTAAAGATGATCCTCTTTCAAGATTCATCTTTTCTTTCGAGGAAGAGCAAAATAAGTTATTCCACACTATAATACATTAAGGCATACCCTTTGTGTTTTTGAATTCACACCAATAAAAATAGAATTCGAAGCCACCGAGCGCGAAACTACCGTCCTGCTTTTGAACGTCAGACACTATCACAGTCTGAAACTTTCAGCACGTCTTTGGCGAGGACAGCAGAGTATTTAACACCAAGCTATTTTTGTAGGCGCTCTAATGAGGATCTTGACATCCTTTCTTGATGCTGATATATCAGGAGCGTGTAACCGCCCCCCAGCCTACACACAGCTCGCACCACACCACTGTTATTTCACTGTAATGGCTATAGCGCAAGCATGCAAACTGTAATTCCTGTCAGTTCTTGCCGATCTTCAAAGGCCGCGGGATATGATCCATGGCACGTCCCTGAGAGGTCGCCAAGTGGATGAAGAGATAAGCTCTGGAGGAATTCAAAGCCTTCTCACTCTGTGGCCGGCCACCCCTCCGCTACACGAGGGATTTCATATCTGAGCCTCTTTCTGAAATTCAACATCAAATTTACAAAAACGTCCGTCTGGATTCAATCTTTTAAGTGCAGTCGGTATGGTTGATACTCATACTTTGACCCTGATTGTTCACTAAAGCAACAGCAGCAGTGGGAACGGCACCCTCTCATATGTACAAATATGTTTTTTGAATATTCCTCTGACGTCCGTTCACTTCTGCCTCAGGGAGGCCTGAGCTCACAGGACAGCACAGCCGCCGTTAGCAAAAATAAAATCTACGTGACTTTATTTTTTAAATGAGTGTCCATAGTTTTCTGCCAGCTGAAACCGCATTACTATATGATGTGATAGAGACTGCCATTACCAGAGGGTTAAATTAGAACTAGGAGGAAAGGGAGCTTTGATTTTTATTTCACAGTGACATTCATAATATTGATCAGTTCTGCTTTGGTCTACATTCAGCGCTGCCATAACTAGAGGTCTGTCATGCTCTGTGCTTTTTATTTACTGTCATGCAAGTGCTGAAATAGCAGCAGAATGAGCAATTAGTGCCATTCATGAATTGATTTTCACAGCCATTATGTTCTTCTTCTGCACTTCACACTGAGCGATTGGTTCAATAGAGTGATCTACAGCACACCGAGGTCATCGGAAACAATGAGCGGGAGAGCTGGATTTGCATAATTTCCTTAAAATCATGAGGAGTTACCCTGCATATTTTGATCTCGATTAATTTTTCTATAACGTGTCAGAAAATGATGTCCTTTATAATTTCTCAGAAACCATGAGGACATATTCAAATATCTTATCCTGAAGCAATATGAATCCTAAATGCTTCAACAACTGTACAAACGAGCATGCGCTTTAATAATTGTATTTATTGTATGGTTACAGTATTGTTAATGTGGCAGTATGATTTTGTTGTGTGTGTTATGTTATTATATGTTTTGTTGTTAAGCGCACCTAAACAAATTCCTAATCAACTGTTGATGTGGCAATAAATTATTGAATTTTGATGTTGTTTTGTCCAAAAAAATCCCAAAACATATTCAATTTACAATGATAGAAAAACAGAGAAAAAGCAGCAAATCCTCCCATCTGAAAAGCTGGAACCAGATAATACTTGCTTAAAAAAACAAAAGACAAACACAGTCAGACAGAGCAGCTGAACTCTTGTTCTAAAACATTCACAAATAAATGGTTCACAGCACAAAAAAGTGAAGCTCTGCACACACTGATAACACTAAAATCTACAAAGTAAAGGAACACATGAGGGATGGAAATGCAGGCTTCCTGCCTGTTTCTGATTTGCAGCTCTGGTTAAAAATTAGCAGGAGTGCTCTAATGAAAGTCAGCGACTTCACACTTTGGGTAAAATGATGAGGGCGTTCAGCCTGCGGGCCACCAGGCAACCAGGCTCCTGGTTAGACACTAATGCATTTTTACTGCCCACTGAATGTGATAATGGAGAGAGCACCTCCATGTCTGTCACACACAGCAGCATACAAACAAACAGGAACATATTACAGAAAAATAATAAGACAAACCTCTCAATTGTATCAGCCAACTAGTCCAATAAACAGAATAATACACTTGGGTTTCACTGTATGGTGTATAGACACAGAGAGAGCAGATTGGACCTCTAGGTACTAGTTCCCTCAGGTATTTTTATCACCTGAGGCTCTAAACAAAGCATATGGCCTTTGAATAGACACTGCAGTATATTGTTCAGTCTGTGCTTTAACAAGTGACAGCTTCCTTATTCAAATGCAAATGCCAGTGATCATTTAAAACAATACTAAAACACATCCTGGAAAGCTGATTTCTGGGGTTTGTGGGTTTTTTGTTCATATACCAGTGAGTCCATACAGACTTCTCTCTAACACCACAAATGAAACCAACCGATGCAGGCACACACACATTTTGCAGGACTCATTGTGAGCTGCTACATTAAAGCTTCACCTTCTTATCAAATCAAATTCAATATGACTTCCTCTTACCTCGAGTCAAGAGGAGCAGGCTTCAGCAGATGCGTTGATGCAGTTCACACAGGACGCAACTCAGATGAGGATCTCTCCGGCTCTGACATGTTTCATCTCCACCATCGCTCTGACAAATAATGCGCTCTGATCAGCAGATTTCATCCGCAGATAACTACCGTTAGTTTGTCAATCTCATACGTTCAATAACCTACCGCAGATAAACCGCTCTACTTCCAGCCTCCAGGCGGAGAGGAGAGAGAGGGAGTATAGTTGATGTAAATGGCCCTGCAGGCTCAGCAGTGCGCATCAGAAGGTCCACTCTTCGCTCCAGTCAGCTGGTCAAAGCGTGGACGTGGACGTGGATGTGGATGTGATGCGGGCGGTGGGTCGACCTGTCTTTTCTGTCGCCTGTCCGATGTGAAGAAGGGAGGCTTGTTTTGTCGCTGCGGAGAGGCAGCGCCGCACCGTGCGCTCTGCATGCGCTCCCAACACGGACCAACAGCACTGCCTGCTGTATTGAGAGAGACACGGCAGGAAGGAGGACAAGCAGAGAGGCGCAGTGAGGCCGCCGCGACGCGCTCTGCCGCTCTCTGCCGCTCTCTGCCGCTGTGCCGCGACGCGCTCTGCCGCTCTGCCGCTCGGCTTCAGCGCGACACGCGTCAGGTTTGGCGCGGTAACCTTCTCTGATAGAAAGGTATGGAAAGCCGTTTGAGCATTTATTCCATATCCTTGATATCAGACGTCAGTGTCCTCCACTAGTTCGGTCTTTGTCAGCACTAGTTGGACATTTTGTCTTACTAGTTGAACAAAAACTCTTACTAGTCACTGTTTTTCAGCAACTAGTGGCACTTTTATCCAACTAGTTCCAACAGAAGCCTTACTAGTGAGACTGTGCACCACACTAGTAGGACCAAAGCCCAACTAGTCAGGTTTTTGACGTCTTACTAGTTAAGTAAGGTCAAAAAGACCACGACTAGTGTTACTAGTGAACATTTTGTCCCTAACTTATGGAAAGCCGTTTGAGCATTTATTCCATATCCTTGATATCAGATGTCAGTGTCCTCCACTAGTTCGGTCTTTGTCAGCACTAATTGGACATTTAATCACACTAGTTGGCCATTTTGTCTCACTAGTAGAATAAAAACTCTTACTAGTCACTGTTTTTCAGCAACTAGTGGCACTTTTATCCAACTAGTTCCAACAGAAGCCTTACTAGTGAGACTGCACCACACTAGTAGGACCAAAGCCCAACTAGTCAGCTTTTTGACGCACTAGTGGACCTCTGGACCCAACTAGTAACGCTGACAGTCTCACTAGTTAACTAGTGAGGTCAAAAAGACCACGTCTAGTGTTACTAGTGGCTCCTTTTGGCCCACAGTAGTTAACTAGTAAGGTTAAAAAGGCTTTCAGTAGTTAACTAGTGGACATTTTGGCCTTCAACAGTTAACTAGTTCAGGAAATTGTAGGTCACTTGTTAACCAGTGAGGTGAATATGTCCTTTACTAGTTAACATGTCAAAGCTTTTGCAGCTTACTAGTTAACTACTGTGGGCCAAAAGGAGCCACTAGTAACACTAGCATTTTGCTTTGGTTGATTGCCACCATGCAAGTCAAGGCAGCTTTATTTGTATAGCACATTTCAACAACAGGGCAATTCAAAGTGCTTTACATAAACATTCAAGAACATTGCGACAAAGTGCAAAAGAACATTAAGACATAATTAAAACAGTTATAAAACGTTAAAGATTAGAAAATAAAAACAAGGGAAAAATAAAAGCTAGGATAGAAGCTAAAATAAAGTATAACACAAGCTCTAGTGCAGTATATAAGATCATTATCTGGTTTAATAAAAGGCAGCAGCAGCAAACAGGAAAGAACTCAGAGTTGGAGTTGGTCCTGCAGGTTTCTGGGAGCTTGTTCCAAATATTTGGTGCATAAAAATTGAACGCTGCTTCTTCTGCATGTTTAGTTGTGACTCTGTGGGACACTAAGCAGACCTTATCCAGATGCAGGGCAGCTTCCATATGGTTCTCTTTATTCTACTGATCATCACAAATGTTTCCAAAGCACTCAGATATACTGTTGATTTGAAAAGGAAAGTTGAACCAATATGAAGTCTTATCTCTCTGTTGGAACCTGCTGATTGCAGTGACAGCAATGGAAAGTGGTAATAAAAACGTAAAAAGTAAAAAAAGTATACTGCAGCCATAATAGTGATATTAATAGCAGTAGGCTCAGGGTCAGTTTAGGGTGCAGATGGACTCTGGTTAATTTCACTAGGCTATGTGGAAAATGTTTTGTTTTGTTTGTATGAAGAAAAGACATGCTATCAGTGCAGCAGCACCTTGTCATACCAATACAGGACAATATACAGTAGACTTGCGCTAACTATGTACATAATATTAGTATGGTCCTAGTTTTTAATTTTAGTTCAATTTCTAATATTTATTTATGTCTTTATAGTTTCATATACCTCTATTGAGGGTCCTTACATACTAATAATCAGTGTTGGCAAAACCTGGAGCCATGTTTTTTTTAAAAAAGTGCCCTTCCTGTAGAGAAAACAACAAGATGCAATATAGCAGTGATCTGCAATTGGCAGCCCGCGGGTCACATCTGGGCCGCCAAAACTTCCCATCCGGCCGGCAGAATATTAATGAATTCACCACGACCGGTACAGCAGGTGCAGCCTGTTGAGCTCTCAGGATAGTCTATTTATGTCTGCTACTCGCACCTGCGGAACAAAAATTCTGGAGTGCGAATTTTACCCATTTTGGCAGCGAACCAGTTATTGTCTATCAGCTCAGCTGCAAGTTGGCTTAGCCTGGTGAGCCAGGTTTGTCAAGCTCAACTTAGAACGATTGGTGTCAAACTTCGTCAACTGAAGTCGGGTATATCTGTGGATACACTTCAAACATTTAATTTATGACGGTGTCAACCGAATGTTTCGATTAGCGGAACAAAAAAACAAAAAACAGACTGGACGGAGAGTCCGTCTCTCCACATCGTTCAGGCAGCCTCCGAATGCAGATTCACAACATGCCAAAGTAATAACTACTCCTATAAGAGTGTTTATCACTGCGTACATGCAACCACACTCAATTAGACGATACTAAATTTAAACTTATGGTAACCACAACAATGTGCCTTCACATGGGCATTTTAGTCAGTCTGGTGTGCGTGCCCTGTAGGAGCGCAAGCTGCATTTCAGGAATTATAGGATTGCATTCTGCAATTACGTTTCCGTAATTACAGATTTTAACCATCACTCCTCAGGGTACTAGCTCCTTGGTGGAGGTCCGAGAGCATCTATCATTATGGATTTCCCATGCTCTTAGGCGTCTGTTCACACGGATACAGGCCAATAAAAACAACATTCATTTTGTAAGAAAGTGAAAATATTAAACAAGGATTATCCCTAAATACATGTTCTTTTCTATTATTTGATTGTCCGGCCCCCACACTGTTAGAAAGATTCTGGCCCTTGGAGAAATGTAGTTGCACCACTGCTAAAAATCATTACATTGATAATACAACACTGGGTTAACTTTTCCCGGCACGTAGAAAACCATTTAAGAGAAAATGGATTGTTTTGACCCAAATCAGGTACATTTATGACAGTGAATTTGATCTATCTGTCTATTATGTGTGTGAGATATGTGTGTAAATAGTATCTATAAATTTCAGCCAGTCATTGGTGTACCACACACCACTGTCATGTTTTGATTAACACTGAGAGGTTTATTTTGTTGCTTGCTCTGCATTCTGATTTTAATCCTGATATCTGCTCTCAAACCCACCTCCAGATGTTCAGCCGCTGTGTGTTTCCCTGCTGCACGCAGGATTTCTAGCGTCAGATCGGGGCGATCATCCATTCTGTTTAACTGCAAATCTCCTTGTGTGTAAACTGGGCGCTTCAATCAGTTTTTGCGTTCTGTCCCTGACAGTCACGGCTGTTAAATCAATGGCTTAGAGCAGCTGCATTACACAGATCTTTAAAGGGCATGTACACAAATAGTCATTCACATGCAAGCAGGATGCACATCAGAACGCAGTTAGAGAGCATACAGGGAGTTTAGAGCCTCCAGTGCCACTGGCTGGTGTGGAGTTTTTTTGGAAAATGGGTCTAACAAAGAGATTAAGTTTTAATGAAAGAGTATTATGGGCTTGTCTCACCTGTGAGGTAGCCTACTTCTTAGTCCCTTCTAGCTCCAACACCTGCAGTTTGAATAAGCCACTCAGTGATTACAAGCTTAGCTCTGGTCTGTCCTTAAGGGATGGTGTGCTGACACAACAGAGGAGGATGACTCTGCATATTTCAGCAGCATCAATTCATGGGTTGGTTGCTGTCTGTCGCCAGTAGCGCTGTCATCTACAATTACTCTCCTCTACATGGTGACTCAGCAAAGGACTCCAACTTAGAGGGACACTCTTGAAATCACCAGTGTGCAGCAGCGGTGATATTACTTACGCTGAATCAGGCGGACAGGACGGGACAGCGGCCAAACAATCCTAAAACTCTCAGGATGATGTCAAACTAGTCAAACTACACTGCAGAGTGATGCAGATAACATCTCTCCTGTTTTTTTATGTCTTTTTCAAGGATGTATACTCACATGCTTGCATTGTTAGAGGTCAGGAGTGGGGGGTAAATCATGTGGTGCAAGAGGTAAAACTCCAGGCCAGCCAACCCTCATCCATCTGCACCACAAGCCAACAGCCGCACCACTGTGTGCATTGTGTGTTGGCCTGTGTGTGACCACCACTGGTTTATCTCTGTCAGATGCAGAAGACAGAAGTAAATAGACGATAATGGGGCTCATTGTGTAAAATCTCTGGTCTCTCATGGGGTATACGTAGGCGGCGGTATGAAAGAGGGACAAAATGTTCTTTCATTTTCAGATTGTGACCGATTAAATAGTTCTTCTGGCGGTCCTGTTTAATGTCATCATCTGACTAATGGGTGTTGTGCACACAATCCAAAAAAATAACCCATTTGAAATCATGCTGTTGGGTTTCTCTCTCTTTCAGATTTGCACATTTTTCAAGCACAAAGCATGAGACCAAAGTCTATCAGACATAATTTTATGCATAATCCCACACATCACACATGTTTGCCTTCAAAGGGAGGTTTCACCCAAGAGACCAATCAAGCTTTTGTGCTGTAAACAGAGCCTCATGAGAAATCTATGGGAACAACAAGTTTTATACGAGAAATAGGGTCGCTACTTATTCATCACATGTTTTTGTAATGTGACAGGGACAAGACAAGACCTTCAAACTCTTACGTGATGCTAATTCATAACAACACACAACGTATAACACAATTGTTTCGATTTTTGCTCCTGTTTTGAGGTGCTAAGACTCATATTATTTGTCACATGAGATCAGGATCAGGTGAAAATGCACTAGAGAATGGTCATTGTGTCGCCTTTAGCACATCGAGAACAATGAAACATCAGCTCATCATCCGGAGAGCAAAGTTGACATCAGTTCTGCACCAATGTGATCAGGATTCATCCTCTGGGGAACATGAATACAAAAAATAATTGTAACTAAAGCTGCAACAATGAATTGATTAGTTGTCAACTATTTACTTAATCGCCAACTATTTTGATAATCGGTTTGAGTAATTTTTTAAGAAAAAAAAAAATCAAAATTCTCTGATTCCAGCTTCTTAAATGTGAATATTTTCTGGTTTCTTTAGTCCTCTATGACCGTAAACTGAATATCTTTGAGTTGTGGACAAAACAAGACATTTGAGGACGTCATCTTGGGCTTTGGGAAACACTGATCAACATTTTTCATAATTTTCTGACATTTTAAAGATTATTGATTAGTCGAGAAAATAATCAACAGATTAATCGAAAATGAAAATAATCGTTAGGCAGCCCTAATGGCAATCCTTCAAATAGCTGTCGAGATATTTCTGCCCGATTGACCAACTGATTTAAACAATTAATAGTATATCAAAACAGTTGCAGATTACAGTAGTGTTCTGTCAGTCAAGTAACTGATTAATCAACTAATAGTTTCAGCTCTACTACTGTAAATATGCCTCCATTCGTAAACACATCTCTGTTTTTTATTTTTTATTTTCGGGTACATCTAAAAATCATTTTCCAATGTGTGTGTGTGTGCAGTCTTTTTATTATCTGGCTGAATTTGCTTTTTAGTCCATAGTTCAGTTTATAGTTTTATGATTTAAGATTGTATGTGTGTAATGTGTAGGTACAGTATACAGTATGTTCAGTATAGTTAAATTATACATTCTAAAGTAACTAATGTTGCTCGTTCAGTGTAATGTAGCTGTCCAAAATGACCATCATTTTGTGCACACTTTGTAGGCCTGTATCAACACAGTCAGAGCTAACTGTTGCCACAAACAACCCACACAATTGATTTAGTTTTCCTTTTCTCATTTTCCATTGAGATATTACAGCTCATGTCAATCAGCTGATAATCACGTGTCATGTTTATCGATCTGCGTAGTGATTTATTATCTGCCTGGTGGCCGTACACCCATGGGACCGATCAGTGATTCTCGATGGGATCAACAGTGAAACCTGCCGAGTCTGACACTTTTTAAATAAAAAAAACCAAAAACACATCTCTCCACTCTGAGTTTTGTTTTTTTCGACACTGTGATAATCATTTCTCACTGAGGAGAAACCTTACAGTTCCTTCCTGGAATAGTTCTCATCGATTTGACACAGGAATAACACGATCGATAAATGTAGTTGCTGTGCACTCTGTTTGACCTTTAAACCGATAAACGCTTGCTTCCCACTCCGCTGGAAGCTTTTTGGCAACAGTTGCAAATTACATAAGCGAGTTTTACAGCTTTGTGTTGTGAGTAATACTTTTGTTTGAGTGTTGTCAACATGGTGCATAAATTCAAGGACATTCAAGGACATTGGTCTTGTATAGCACTGGAAGAACTTTAAAGGACCAGTGTGTAACAATTAGGGGGATCGATTGGTAGAAATGGAATATGATATTAATAAGTATGTTTTCTTTAATGTATAATCACCTAAAAATATGAATCGCTGTGTTTTCGTTAACTTAGAATGAGCTGTTTATATCTACATAGGGAGCGGGTCCTCTTCACGGAATCTACCATGTTTCTACAGTAGCCCTGAACATTAAAAACCAAACACTGTTAACTTTTCCTGCTCGGGCCGAAGTCGATAACGTTACTCCCTCCCGCCGTCGCCGCCCTCTCTCTCTCTTGCTTCATCACTCACTTCCCACGTAAACACACACTCTTACACTCAAGCTCTTACTACTCAGAAAACACCTGAAATGCTGAATTCCTCTTTAACAATTTCCACACACACACACACACACACACACACCCGCACATGCACGCACGCACGCACGCACGCACGCGCGCGCACACACACACACACACACACACACACACACAGCTCATTCAAGTAGCCCAAACAATGTGAAATCTTGCATTGTTGTGAAACTAAAAAAAACTTCCTCCTGACAACAAGGAAGCTGTATGTCTGCAGTTCTTCATTGTTCATACCTTGGTGTTGAGAGCATAGAACCATAAAACACTGAATGTTTTCCATGACGACCATAAAGTGACATTATCACTGCAAAGCAATTCTACTCATCAACCTCATGATGAGTGAGCGACATTACTGCTGCTGCTTTATGTCTGTTCTCTTATGACTGTCGCCCGTTAACAGTGACAGCCTCATTGTCATCTGAAGAGATGGCTTTCACATACACATACACATCCTCTAGCTTCCTGTGTGTCATTACTGTGGTCGGGCTGCACCTACAAAGACCCAGAAACGGTTTAAGTCAGCAAATATTTGTCACATAGTGAAGTGCGATTTTATCTATCTGCACTATACATCACTGTCATTCCATATTCTGTGTGTAGATGGTGACAGTCTGGGTAAACTGTAATGATGTGACTGACTGGAAGTCGTACATCAAGTACCGATGACAGATTCGCTCAAAGTGTGCCCTTCAGAGAAGCTGTGTGGGCCGGGGCTAGACTGATAAGCTTCCCTTGGCTCCATTAACACACACAAAAGTCCTTGTGTTTGTTGCATTAAGATTTTATCAAGCTAAGTCATGGCGGTCTGATTGTGAGTATGTTCTGTGTAGGTGGATGTGAACTGTCCTTTCTGTTGAAAGATGTTTTCAACACTTCATATAACATATGCAGCACTGAAAGAAAGTGATTAGGGCTCTCTGAGACAGCAGCATGGCATATTATAACAAATGGTGATGAAATGCCCTCAGACACGGATAACGTAGTAGACGTGAAAAAGAAGGCAGGTTCTCACTGGTTGGTGTCTCGTAAAGGTCGAGGGGAAGGAGCAGGCGTAGCAGGATTTACTGAGGTAGTAGTCCTCTATTAGACCAGTGGTGAAGGCTGCTGACATTAATAATTCAGAAATCTCTCTGAAACTACTACAAAAAAATAGATCTTGCATTATTTAAAGGGCACACTGAATTAATTAGAAATATGAATTAATGATGAGATTATCCTTAGCATTCAACTTAAATCCCTGGCAGTGGCACTCCAGCAATCAAGGACGAATCACTTTTTCACTGTAGATCTTACACACCAAAAAAAAAAAAAAAAATCTGCTCGGAAGACCGAGGCTGTGAAATCAGCCAAGCGCTGTAATTGCTATTCAGGGAGCGTCTCAATGTCGTCGCTGCAGCCCAGGGTAGTTTTACCGGAGACCTACATCCTTCAGTCACCATAAAAAAATAATGATTCTTTCGCTGAGTTTCATTTGATCCCTTTGACTCTGTTGCCTGTCGTATCTCATTGGACACATCTGACACAGTCTGGGATGTTTTGGTCAATCGTCTCGCTTCCTGTGCTATCGGTGTGACACACACACTGCCTCAGCTTCAACACAATCCCGCTATTGGTACAGATGTGCTTGTTTTATTAAAGGCTCTAATTTCACATTCTCTGTACTCAGGGTATGCAGATGTTAATATTATCCGAGCTACTTTCACCAGCTAGTATAATAAGATACTTCCTTCTGTTCAAAGACCAAAAGCAACATTGTGGAAGAACTGCAGACATTGATGAATGATTAAGATGTGACACATGCTTTCAAGTGGCTCTGTTGCAGTCCCTCATATCTGCCAAACTGTCTGAAAGCTCCACCTCCTCTCTTTTGTCTGCACCGACTCCTGCCTTGTATTATTAATGACTGCAGTCTGCATGATAGGTGACAACACAAAGAAAAGTTGTAGAGTGTGTGTGTGCATGTGTATGTGTGTGTGTGTGTGTGTGTGTGTGTGTGTGACTGATAGCAGGGGATATTATATTCAGTGTATCTCTTTTAGAAATATAACAGCTATAAAACTGGAGAATTATCGAAAGTTTCATGTAGCAAATGTTACTACGACTACGATATGTTTGGATTCCCATGCTTCTTTCCACCTTTATTTATTCAGAGGGAGTTTCACTGAGAACCGTGCTTGCTCTCTTTTTCAGGAATGCCCTGATCACATTCACACAGTTACACATATACACCTGGAAGCTGTCCAGTACAACCACAGTCTGATCTGCTGGCCACGGAGCAGCTCCACTGGAGCAGTTAGGGTTAAGGGCCTCGCTCAAGGGCACCTCAGTGGTGGTAATGAGGGAGGCGCTGCTTAAAACAGACTGTGGCAAATGTGGCTAAAACTAAGAATATGTTTGGATTCCCATGCTTTAATTATTTATTAAGGGGGGGATTTCACAGAGAGAAATGGAACGCCCTTATCACATTCACACAGTTTCACATTCACTAATCTCTATAAACAGATTGTGCATTCACATGTAGAATCTGTAGGCAACAAGATTTTGGTTTCGTTCTGGTTCTGTTTGCAGTCCGACTATTGACTAATCACGTTTGAGCAGGCTTTGGTTGAATACAGGTAAACAGTTTGTGTGGAGAGCAAAATAGGCAGAACACATTCGCCGAAATGCAATCTCAGAAACCAACGGCTATCATCTGATGATGATTTAGCTTTTTATCGGTTAAAAATTAGCTTGTAACTTGGCTACTTTTGAAACAATCCAGTCGTACACGTTGTCTCTCAACTCCAACTCCAGTCTCACATCTCAAGTTGCTAATCGGATTGTAAACAATGAGGAGCGCACAGAAAAGAGAGTCTTGGCCCGGATATCCGCTGGCTACACCGGAACCCCAGAAATATAGCCCCTTGCCCCCAGACGCTTACCTGTCATCAGACCAATAGCGGATGGGTTCAGAGATTGCTGGCCACTGAGCAGCTCCACTGTAAGAGTTTGGGTTAATTAATCAGTGATGGTAACTCCTGCCCATCTGGGGGATTGAACCTATAACCTTACGATTATAAGTTAGCTACTCTAACCTTTAGGCCATCTTTGTATTTTAGGAATATATCTGACACTGTTTGATATCACTAGATAAAATCCAGTGTTAAATTATGTTCCTATTTGCCTCTGGGGATAGCAACTAAAAATAAACTGCCTCAAATACCAATTCAAATATGTTGCTTTCTGACCTTCTGTGAAAATACTTTGCAACTTCCTGACAATTAAAAATATCTTCCTAAATTGAGCAATAGTGTCAAAGCCACTTAAGTAAACACACTGCTGCAACATTATCCCCTGCGTGACAACAAAAATGAGGTTAGAACATTTTAATGACTCCATGTGTTGTGAAAACTAATTGCGATGTTGCTTCCCGATCCAAAACCAATTTATTGACTTTAACACATTTGCCAATCCCTGACCTCGGTGCATTAATCTACTTTACAGAGAAGGATTTTCTCTCTGGGCTCATTGAGGCGTTTGTTTGTTTATGAATGCTGTGTAACAAAAACTCATTCTGGTAATTGGGGTTTGTGTCTCTTCAGGAAATTGCAGGGTGTCAAATTGTGTAGTCAGGCTCTGAACGCCAGCCCTTTACTGATAATTATACATCACCAAGAGTCGTTCACACACCCACATACAGACAGGCTCAACCGCATGGCAGTCATAGTAAAAGTCAGTGGTTTTGTTTTGAGCACTCACAGTTTCTACGGAGGTCTGTTGTTTACTAAGACTAAATGAAAAAAATATATAGATTTCGAAGCAGCTGTCAAACGGCAGCTCAGTTGTGTCGCCATCTTCCATTCTGAGCATGCCCACGAGAGTTGACCCACTTCATGGTGCAATTCGTCTCTGTGACATCCTCCTTCACTTCTTCATGTCTTTTCCTGCCACTGTCACCATAAATGAGTTCAGATGACCTCAAAAGGGAAGGGGAAGTTACCCTCTGTGTTTTTTCTGTCCATGTCGACACTGTAACACAGTCAAAAATCAATAAGGATCGATGGGAATCCACACTGCTGTTTGTTTGACACAGGTCATAGCATATCCCTGGCTGGTGGTCTATTTTAAAGTCCAACTGAAATTATATTGCTTTTTGTGTCTGCTACAGCATGCATGTCTGCTCTGTAAACCACAAAATGTATATTTAATATTTTAAGGTTTCATGATGCATTAAATTGATACAATACTGGGACCTTATTTTGATACAGCCAATCAAATCTTGCTTAAAGCAGTGACGTCAACATTCCCATCCCAACTCGTCACATACCGCCACTTTGTCACACCTCTTGGCCATGGCGTCACACCCCTTGGCGTCACTTTAGGTTTAGGCAACAAAACCACTCAGTTAGGTTTAGGAAAGAACCACATGGCTGGGCTTAAAACAACTGCATTTGTAATGTGAAAATGAAACTGAATGTCGTGAACACAAACAGCAGTCTCCTGGATAAAAGGGCCCATCCACCTCGCTTTGCAGCCAGCCCTGTGTCTGTCTTTTCCCTCTTTAAACTACGTCACCTCACTTTTGGCGCACTTTCCCTAAGCGATTACTGCAGCCACGGATGGGTTTACGTTGTAGTTAATGGAAAGCCTGGTGCATCTCATACCGGCGCAAACAGGTGCTTTGTGAGGCGGTATTGAACGCCGACGGCCGCTAACATCAGTTTGAAGGCTAGATAACTAATTAGCTGCTCAGCCGCAGCACTTAAAACGGCATGTAATTGTACCTGCAAAATAAACTGGGCACATTGTTTAGTTATCCTAGAGGCTTCAGTAATTGGATCTTTTCTTGAGGTGTCCCCCAGGGAGCAATGTTTGGACCCTCACTGCTTTTACTTTTTCTGTTACCCTGATTTAAGAGTTATGTGAGATGCTGCAACAATATAAAGCAGGCTTGATTTATAAAGGCCCATTTATACCAGCCATCTGCATGGGGCCTTTAACAAGCCCTGTGGTGTGTGAGGATAAGATTACCAGTAGCAGATGACCGTGTCGTGTTCACAATGAGTGCAGGCGGAGCAACTTGAGTGTGGTTATCCGTGTGGGATTAGCTGTCCTTGTGTATCACGAGTTAGGAGGATAATCTCCATTAAATGAAACAAAAGATAATCTTAGTCACAAGTATAATGCTGATATCCACTCATATTTATATTAGTCATCCAATACAAGCATATCTCTGACAGAAAAAAACGACTGTAATGTCATTATGATGGCAGAGGCTGCCATGCAAGGATCAGGATCTGATCTAAATACTCATTCACACATCGATGGCTCAGCCTTCGGGAGCAATTTGGGGTTAAGTATCTTGCCCAAGGACACTTCGACATGTGGACTGGAGGAGCCGGGGTCTGACCTTTCGATTGGTGGATGACCTGCTCTACCTCTGAGCCACACAACAACATCCTCAAGTCGAAAGGGGTGCAAATGTGGAAAGGCATGCAGAAGCGCAATCAACCCCAGAACCAAATTCAATTCCCTGCCAGCTTTATGAAAGCCGACTAGACATATTGAAATTTCTGTGCAGCCTCATTAGGTTAGCACGGAAGAAGCAGTCTATTCCTGCATCCAGAGAGACAAAAAGAAAAGATGGTCTTTATTGTGGTGATACACAGAAAGCATATCAGACATGTTGGGAGATAAAAGACAGACTTTCATTATACGTACGCCAACACCTACAACATGTATTCCAGCCTCATCCTAAAGCCAATGAAATTATTCATGGGAAGTTCCTTTGAATGAGTAGCAGCACAGCTGCTTTTTTTATGCCGTCCTGCAGGATGCCCAAAGCAAGAGTCCCTCACGATACAGAGGTCATTATATGGAGAGCTATCAGCTCTGGGCTGTGGAGTCCAGGCATATTCAGTGAGATCTGCGCATGACTCCAAACTCATTCACATTCAGCTTCAAGCTCAATCATGGGACCTTTTTGACAACATACTCCATCTATTATGTCAGATGTATATGAATAGGCCATTTCATTAACTCAAAAGGGATATGGCAAAACAACATCTGCAAAAAGTTAAACATGAAAGGAAGAACTTGGCTCAGAATATTCCCATATCTAAAATACATGTTCACAATTCAGTGGTTTTGCTGATCTAGTTAGTTTGGTGAGGGTTTAGACTCAGTGGAAACCATTGGATAGTGAAAATAGATTGCCAGAAAGTGATATGAACATTGTTCCTTCAAAAGAAAACTGAATAAGCGTATAACAGCAGTACATTTTTAGGAGAAAGGCCGACTAATGCCGTGAGCTGTGTCCTCATTACCAGCAGGAGGTGAGCTCTATTTAGGGACTGACTTGTTATGTATGCACATCCCTAACAGACTGAAAGAAAGCTCCCGTAAAAAAAATCCTCATTAAACAAAGGCAACTATGCAGCAGGGGCCGGCACACTGTAACATCCGAGCCTCAAAAGCTCTCATCTGCATATGAATAGTTGGCGAGATACACTGATTAGCATTTTAATGGGTTGAAATGGAAAACATACATAAACAAATATGCTTATTCAGACAAATCCTGTATGCATTAAATGTAAAGACTGCCATGTTAAACCTTTAAACAGGCTGAGCATATGATTCAAGCCACCAGCAGTTTACGTCCTCAATGCAAATACAAACAGTTGAACCCTTGTTTTGCATGTATTTATATGCTGACTGCATCGCCTCATTGAAGGGTAACTACTGTACCACAGACTGCCCAGATGTGTTGGTTCTGCCTGGAGACTGTGCAGCTAAATGCATATAAAACAAACCACAAAACATAGCAAATCTATAATGAGCATTGCAGGTGCAGTGACGCAGAATGAAAATGTGCTTCATGCAAGTCAGCACCCACAAAGAAACTACAGTATAGATAAGAGTGCGTTCATGCTTCAGAGAAGTGAAATCCTACAGTACTGCACAAACACATGGAGTGAATCCAGAGGCCTTTTCTCAGTTTCCCAGTTTGTACATCCTCGATTCCTTTCCTTACCTCCTCTCCTCGCGTCTTAGTCCGATGCAAGTGGAGGAGGCGAGGAAGAGCCGTGAGGAGAGAGGAGACGAGGTAACAGGCATTTAACAAAATGAGACATCCTTGCCTCGGAGCCATCATTTTAAAGCAATGTCAATTAAATATGACATGTGGCAACATGACAACAACAACAACATAAAACACAGCAAATTAGTGCTGAATGCAAGAGAGTGTTCTTATTGATATAATAATTCGCTGTCAGCAGCTGTTTGCACTTGTAAACATCATGTTATGATTATAGTTGAATTGTGTGTAGCCTACATTCAAGGCAAAAACATCAGTAATATCAAGGTGAAATGTCATGAAGGAATGTGGTTAGAAGAGTGCCTTACAAGGCGCTACACAAACCGTGAAGGGCAGAAAGTTTGATCATGTTAAATAACTATTTATGAATACAAAAGGAACAGTTAGATTTGTAGAGTCCTGCCGTGGTTGAGATTATTCCAGCTGTGTGTCACGCCTTTTTTGTACGTTGTGGGTGCTGAAAACACTTCCGCAAAGGATACACCGATGTATCCTCGCTTATAGCTCTTCCAGCAAGCCTCATTGCTCCTCGAGATGCATCTCAGGAATTGGGACGTCCTTCAAGATGGAGCGCTGAGATCGATTTCCGGGTCACAAGTCGGAGGAGCGAGGAGACGAGGAGGCACAGAATCGGGATATGAGAATGATCTGATCAGATCTGACTGTGTTTCATGAGTCTGAAGTTTTTAATGAAGGAAGAATATAGCTGATGCTCGACTTGCTCATGTCGACTGACACCAAGTTCGCCTACAGTAGATATCTGATCTGTTATAAGTTGATTCCACAGATTCTGTGCAGTGGTGTACAAATGAGAGTACAAAACATGGGTCTTCAAATCTCAATTTTTTATAGTTTATTGAACATTAATTAGATTCACTGACTATATCCATGCTGGGTTCGTAAACCCCAAATGAATCATGTTTTAACTGATATAGGTGCTATAGTGAGTTTGATCAAATAATAAAAAACAATAATACTTGTAATGCAGTAGGAAAAAACTAAAAACTAAATACAGAAAAAAAGAAGAAAAATAACGGTGTTCTTAATACAGTGAAGCCCAAAAAGCTTTTACAGTAATGCATCAGGAACAACAGGAGAGATATATGTGTACTCATACATACATACTTATACTGGATACACATACACATCTGTGTGAGCCTGCATGTCTAAACATATCATCACATGAATGCACATCCAGCCATCTACATGTACCTGTATGTTTGTATTTCTTACAATATTTAAAAGCTTATTGAGATGGCACCCGTATTATATGTACTTTTTAGATTTGGTTTATTCATACTTTAATTTTGATATAAAAATTAAATTTGTTTGACAGCATGCTTGACCATCACGCGTGAATCATCTTCCAAAGTTTTCCTCCAGGTTTTTTGTGGGAGGTTTTAGTTTCTAATAATGTGGCCTTTGTGAAGTTCTTTGAGACTTTTACTGTGAGGCTATAACAATAAGATTAATTCAAGTTCACTTCAAAGTTCAATACATACACCCACACACGCACAAAGGTTTTGAAGAGCATCTAACTGGCCACTAAAAATACTGAAATTGTGAATACAGAAATGTTGAAATGTTTTATATATTACTGCAAACTTTGTTGCATGTATTAGTATGTGAAAATATTTGTGTGCTGTCTTTACTGCAACTATTCATTATCTCTGTATTTCAGTACTTTTTACCTCCGCCAAGGCCGAAGGCCAAGGACGGAGGTTATATTTTCACTGGCATTGGTTTGTTTGTTGATTACTCCGAAAGTCCGCTATGGATTTGAATGAAATCTTTTGGAAGGGTGGGGTGTGGCACAATGAACAATCCATAAGATTTTGGTGGCGATCCAGATCATGATCTGGCTTTGGGAATTTTTTTTAATAACTCCGCTCAGCCTGTGCATTAACACCACAGGCTTTAAGACATGCGCAGTGTAACTGATGACGCGTTCATGACGCGTCACCCTGCCTCTTTCCTTCTGCCTGCAGAGAGTGAGCGGGGGGGGGAGGGAGGGTGGGACAACTGTAGAATTGGCGTTATTTCACATTAAACTCGGTGAAATTACAGTTGAGTTCGATCACCAAGCACACTTGGTGATTGTTGGAAAGAGTAACGACGATCTGTTTTCACGGTCTGTGAAATCTTGCAGATACCATTAGAAGCACCAGAGGACACAGAGGCACATGATTTTGTCAGGTTACCTGTTTCATGTCCTATTGTCACGATATAGCGACCGTTTTATAAAAACAACTTTTTTAATCATATTCGCTCCAATCTCGCCTACTTCAGCTTTAAGCACTGCAGCTCCAGATATTTACATTTCTAACAGAACCTATCTTGACCCATGACCTTTTAAAGCTGGTGGATCTATAATCATCAGCTATAATCGTCAGCTATAATATACACTAGAGTTTTCATTATACCTTCCTGGTCCTAATCCTCCTCACAAGCATATTTATGACCTCAAAGAGCTTGAAGAAATCATAAAGCAGCTGCTGCGATGTTTCCTCAGATGAAGCTGTATTATCATATATGTGAGAGGAGTGGTTAATGATGAGGGAAAACTCCCCTCTTTGGATGTGGTCTGTGTGTGACCTGTAGCAGTATGTAATCAACCTCTGCTTCCTTTACTTTAGCATCATCTCTCTCTCACACACACACACACATTTGCACGCTCACTCACATTAAAACAGATGGGATCCTCTTCCCTTCACGCGGTACACTGCAAGTAAACATCAAAAACAAGAGTGTAGAGTAACAGAGGAACAGCAGGGGAGAGGGAGTAAAAGAATCATTAAGTTGTCACAAGGGAGTTAAATATTTTCCTTTTCAAGTTTATTCATTGTTAGCGTTTTTCAAGCGCAGTTGTTATTATGCACTCATGATGCTGTATGTATGTGGAGCAGTGATGATATCCTGGACCACAGCTGCTGGTTTAACTCTTTGCCTGGCACAGATAAACGTCTTCACACCCCACAACAGGAGTTAGACAGTGACCCATCTCCCCCTTCATCGGCCCATTCAGGCTCACCAACACTTCCCCTCTGCCATGTATAACCATTAATTTACTGCCCCTTGAGCTGTACTGTCTATGGCTATTGATCAACCAGCGCTCCCGGTGCTAATTTAGTGCCCATGATCCGCTGTGTCCTGGGGGAAGCAGGAAGAGGGTATTGATTAACGTACAGCTCTGCTAAGGGCGCTGCTGCAGCACCACTCCACGTCAAGGGGTCTAATTAACTTCCCGAGCTCTTAGAGCACTGCGTTCACATTTGTCCTGCAGGCTCTGCTCTCTTTTACACTCACAGTGTCTCTGCAGCTCAGTGTGTTGACCACACCGAGACAGTAGATGTGATTCAGTTCCCAGTGCGGTCATCAATTCTGAAAATATATGTGCTGATGGTGCTGCTAGGCAGTTTAAGCATCAACGCAGTTCCATATATACTCCTTTAGTGCATTAAAATGTCTAACTGCACCATTGCCAATAGCATTTATTAACATCTAATAGTAGGAAAAATGACAGCAGCAAATCACACTGTAGTATTAAGTGTTTTTTTTCTTGTTTTTTTTAGTATATCATGTATGGAGACACCAATATGCTCAAAGGGAATGCTGTGCTACATTCTTGCTTTCTGCCATATATATATATTCCAATATATATTTGCATAATCATCCTACCCTTTTGTTAACTATATTTAAAGTTAAAAGTTTCAATCTGGGGCACTTTGAGAGCAAAATTAGCAACATTAAGAGCCAAATAAACAATGTTATGCTCAATTAAATCATAAACACATAAACACAAAAGTGAAGCCAAAACGTTTCCATCACCAGCTGGTGACTAGCTGTTAGTTTAGGAAGCGCTTGATTTGATATGCTGCACAATTTTCTATGAACAGAACGCGCATTATAAAGGTCAATATTGCAGGCGATCGTGTTCAATTAAATGCGGGAAGCCAAAATCGTGATCTCGATTAATATTCGATTAATTGTGCAGCCCTATTAAGAAGAATGTTGTTTTCAACACAGTCATTGTGAAAAGTTGTATTCAGTGTTGTATGCATTAAAATAGAAATACAAAACAAAGAACCTCCAGAGTTAAAATTGTAGGAATAAAGGAATAGAGCATCTTTTTTTTTCTTCTTTTTATTGCTGTCAAACTGCAAACACGTGTGTTGCTTGAATTTCCCCCATGTCGAAATATTTTTGTGACCAAATCATTGAAAGCTCTGCAACAAAATAATTGATTTCAGATATTTATGAGGCACAACAGTACAACAAATCTAGCAGTGTGAGTGCATTTAATTTTTTGCTGCTATGCTGCCACCCAGTGACTCTCTGAGGTAGTGATCCAGATGGTATTTGCAGAGTTATTCACTGACACCAGAGCAAGAATGAAGGCTTTTTATTTAACAACATGTTAAGACACCACAAGTCAACACAGCAACACAGTAAAAATATGATAAATATAGTAAGAAAAATTAAACATAGTCACCGATATAAAAAAATCAACATTAAATTCAGTAAAGAGATTTGTAGGATTTTGTTTGACATACATAAAACACGAGAAAACACATGTTTGTGTCTTCAATTTTTTTTAAAAACAATCCATCTTACAAATATATAGTTGTTTTGCATAAAGGCTGATCAGCATGTTCACTGTTACAGTGTGAACGGGAGAACTGTGAGAGCAACATCATGAAACCAAAACACATAACATAACAGCATTGAGTCACAAATTTTAAATGTGCTTGTGTATAATGAGAGATATTTGAAATGAGGGATGAGCAGTCTTGTTTCGTGGAGCAAAGAGAGTTTTCATTCAGCCACAAACTGCAGCAGCAGCTGACTTCACTGATCGAGAGGATCACCTGAAACGTATCCGTGAAATCAGCAGGTGTGTTTGGTTGAGATGAAAACCGACATTGTCAGCACATCATCGGTTGCGTAACTCCCTTTTTTCAAATAACCCAGATTTAATTGTGTTAATAGCCCATTATATTACTGTATTTAGTTCATATTAAAAGTCCAATTACTAAAAAGTGTAAACAGTGACTTATTATGTTGTACGGTGCTTCTAAATCATCTATTACATTTTAACAGTTGATTCATTTCATGACATAAAGTAAAATAATGCAGCTTTCAACAACAACATATACAGTTTAAATAAAAGTTTTGGTTGTCAAATTCAATATAAATCATTAAAAACAAAACTTTTTCACAAAAGGCACTTGAGGCAGGTAACATTAAGTTTCATGAGGCTTCTCTTTATAAGTTTTTAAGCCTCACATTAATTATTGTTTTTCTTGCACAAATATGAAAACAATTACAAAACTGGAGTGACAGCATTTCTTTTAGGTGTAAAATGCACATATCATTGTTGAGAAAAGTAGTAAATTGTTCCTTGCATCATTTTAAAATCATATTCAGGTGTTTTTATCAAAGCATGTTTTCAGTACTTTGGATAAAAGGCACTCCTGAATGAGGGGTTGTTTGATAAGCTACCTAGTGAGACAGAAAAGGCCAATAACTCAATATCGGGCGCAACATTTTAGACAATCTTGCAAGAAAGTGTGACTTTCTCAGTTACGCATAATCTCCTCCGGTCATTTCCAGTCGAGGTAGTTCGTCTACATAATATATCAACCCAAAGCTTACACTTCAACTTACAGTTCAACACTGACTGAGACAGAATTTGGATCTGGTACAATCTCTCTTTATACTAAGCGTTGACGTCAAGACAAGAGGTCAATCATTAAAAAAACCCATTACTTAACACTAGTGAACAATCTCAAAGTTAAAGCTTGAGTTAAAATAAATAAGGCTTCCACCAAAGTTAACTTTTTGGCTTCCTTCTCTTAAGAAGTGTGAGATAAGACAGTCAGTATTTAACTGCAGGTTTGGGTCAATAAAGTATGGAACACTGAATGGGGAGTCGCCAGACAAGTGTTGCCCTCCTCAAGATAATCTACCCTCATTATCGACCCTCATTAGCCCAATTCAGCTTTATGGAAGCAGATCAAAGGCACCATTTATAATCTCCAAAACTCTTGTGAGTCGCCTGCTCCAAGATAGTTCAAAATAATGTCAAATGCATTGCTTAAAAGAACATTAACTCGTTCCTCAGCCTGTAGAGATTATACGAAATCCCAGCACTGATTATTTGAGCTCAGTACACATCGGTACAACATTAACCCGCCACCTGGATCACATCACTCACAAATGACTCTCTCTGAAGCTCTGCAGCAAATGCATTGGAAAAAAAAACAATCATGACACAATGCATTTAAGAGAAATTCACAATTGAAATGCATGTAAAGAATGTAATTTGAACTAAAATGGTATTTGTCTGGTTCTGTTATGCTTCTAGTTTGTATTTGATCACTTCTGCTCATGTGTGTTCATGTGAAGGCTGTTCAGGCACTGGGAAGTTAAAATATCTCCAAACACTCAGTGTCTACATCTCCCCTCTATTCAGGCTGAGACTCAAGCTGCGTCCCAGTTCAGAGGCTGGATCCTCTGAAGGACCACCTGAACCTGCAGCCACTCAGGTCAAAACTAATGATGCATTCAGGCGCTCCACGTCAATCATCAAGTCAAACATTTTTAACTTTGTACAGACAGCTGCCCCCAAATGGGGAATGACGTGTAAAAGACGGTGACACACTAGAACAAGTTTCGTAACACTTGAGTTTAGAAAGTTTCACAAGACCGACAACTAGCAAACAGTGTTAAAGGGTAACGGTAAATATATCCATTGAACTTTTTTAACTTTTCCTGTTATGTCTGGGGATTAACAATACAGCCAGGCTGCTATCAAGAACAAACAGTGAGAGGTTATGTCTAGCTTATACTACAGTATCTACACATTGCAGTGCTTCTTATTGCTGACCGCCAAAGCAAATACTCAAATTTCTCAACTTTACATGTAGATGAGGATTGCCTGAACGCTACATTAATCAACAGAACAGCACAATGTTTTACAGATTTAAAGGCCACAAAGATAACTCTGGTTGTGGACGCCAACATTTAGGCCAAAGAAGGCTGCATTTCCCTGCTGTGTTTGGAGGAGACTTTCAGATGGGACTCTTCAGCCCCTTTATGACATATTTGATTAAGAAAAGTGGCCTTTAGGGGTTCACTCTATAGATATTATTAAGCTAAGTTTATTAAGTATTAAGCTAAAAAGTTAATAAGCCTCTGAATGTCTCAAATGTAGATATATAATACACTCTTATTTACACGTTGCAAGAGGAAACATCATTACATACACTAAATATTTGTACTGATTAATCAACCACAGGGGAGGAGATAATCATTTAAATGTATCTTGTTGTCTTTGGTTGGAATGAGCACCTGCATAGTCAAGACAGGGGAACATAATCACTCATCATATCTTAATTAAATTAAATTAACCTTTAGTAGGTGGACAAAATCTCAGATTTTCATTATACACTTTGTACAAAGTACAAAGGATGTTTTCATACTGTTGAAGTCAACTGTAGCTTGAGTTTTTAAAGTACTACAAATGTACAGTGGGCGTAAGATACAGTAACGAATCCATCCTTTGGTAGAGCAAATAGGATAAAATTATAATTTTATGATAGAAACTTAAAGAATGTGTATCCATCACTAAACAGTACCCTTGATTAAAAAACCCTATCACAGGGTTTGGTATGCAGAGACGCACAGACGTGGCCTTGGCAGTATTCCTGGTCATGCCACTGAAGTAAACAAGGTTTCAGACGCTGGGTTGTCTAGGTTTTGTTTTTCTGGCAGGGGATCCTCAGCATCCAGGTCTATTTTGGAAATTATCGATGTTTTAAGTCGCTGAGGGTTAGAGAAGGCAATATTTTAGACACAAACCTTTTACAAAACTTTGTTTAAGCACATCTGGTCAGCTCAGGCACAAAGAGAGAAAAGGACAAAAGAGTTAGACTTATTTCTCGTCCACAAGTATTAGCTATAGCCCCAGCTCTGCACATAACACTCTAATATCTCCTGTTAGACGTTTCAGCCACATTAGTGTTGTGACTGTACACAATGTTGGTCTGTTGGTCCACTACTTTGAACCAGACTAAAATATCTTATCAACTATTGGATGGATTGCCATGACAGTTTGAACAGACATCCATGTACCACAGAGGATGAAGACTATTGACTTTAATGTTTTCATTCAGTACTTTGGTTTGTGACCAAACACCTGCAAAACTATGACATTCACAGATATACAGGACATATTAGGGCTGTCCCGAATACCATTTGTTTGGCTTCGGTGGGAAATATTCAAAGGTATTCGAAGCTTTGCGGCGCGACGAAGCAGGCTGACATGTTCTTCTGTCTGTCAGTCTGTCTCCATCTCCCCTGTTTCAGTCACCGGGACAAACTGCCGCACTACTGCACACACACACACACCTCTACACACCACAAACAGTGATATCCGTCTGAGAATAACTAATAATATTTAATGTTGAATATAAGTAATGAATAATGTTGTGGGATTATTCCTTATTTCATGGGCTACTTGGGGATTTATACATTATGATTACATACTACGAAAAAAAGCATTAGAACTGAATTAGAGGTCGACTACCATAGCAACGGTCAAAGCTTCATAAAGATTCGGCTAAGCCCTAATATATACTTTGTGTTTTGTGCTAATTAACAAATGTTGCATGCTGACACTTGAAACTAAGATGGTAAACTTTATGCCTGCTAATCATCAGTACGTCAGCATTGTAATTGTGAGCAGATTAGCATTGCTGATGTTAGCATTTAACTCAAAGAACTGCTGTGCCTGTAAGTACAGCCTCACAGAGCCGCTAGCATGGCTTCAACCATTTAGTCTTGTTTAAAAGTGCAGTGTGTAGGATTTGGTGGTATCTAGCGGTGAGGTTGCAGATTGCAACCAACTGAAACATCTCCCATGTGCCAAGCGTGTAGGAGAACTACGGTGGCCGACGTGAAAAGGTGAAAACGCGAATGGCCCTATCTAGAGCCAGTGTTTGGTTTGTCCATTCTGGGCTACTGTAGAAACATAGCAGCCGGCTTTGTGAAGAGGACCCGCTCCATATGTAGATATAAACGGCTCATTTTAAGCTAACGAAAACACAATTCTTATTTTCAGGTGACTATACACTAATAAGAACATACTTATTAATAATATATTCCATTTCTGCCAATAGATCCCCCTAAATGTTCCACACTGTTCCTTTAACCTATCATGGTAGAGAAGCACCTGAAGAACGATACACATGCTTCATTCATTTATGTCTGAATAATGACTCTGGTACTCACCTGAAGAAGTGAGCCTTTGTTGCTATAGATCTCTTGAATCGCTCCAAGTGGGATCCACACTATGGAGACCAGTGAGACGCCCCAGCCCACACCTTCAGCCCATCCTGGGTATGAGTACTTCCCATAGTGAGCAGGAGTGTACTGGACGATGCTGGACATCAGTATACACTATGAAGGGAAAAGGATAGTCTTAAAACCATTTTAAATAACCATCATTATTCATATTACTGTACAGACACTCCTCTTTAAACCTCACCAGCACCAATAGAGGACAGAGCAGCAGCCAACAGACACGAAAGTAAATGAATGGAGTTTTTCCTTGCATCCTCTTGATCATGGTGCAGATACCTGGGACACCTGATGGAAAAAGACAAGAGCTGATTGAACACTTAAGATAACCACTAATTTAGATGTTTAGAATTCTGTTTAATAATTAACCAGCCACAGCAAATCCTGGTAGCTTAGAAGCCTAAAACCATAAACAGGACATCTAGGTTTGAATCAGTGGGCTACCTCCGGGTCTGAAAAGTGAAGCCAAATGCTGAAGTGCCTTAAACTTGCATTCTTTCTAACAGCCAGCAGGGGGCGACTCCTCTGGTTGCAAAAAGAAGTCTGATTATATAGAAGTCTATGAGAAAATGACCCTACTTCTCACTTGATTTATTACCTCAGTAAACATTATAAACATGAGTTTATGGTCTCAATCGCTAGTTTCAAGTCTTCTTCAATACAGCATGATGTTCATTTAGTAAATTATGGTCCCATTTAGAATCAAATAGACCATAAAGCAGGGGATGCTTTAGGGCGTGGCTACCTTGTGATTGACAGGTCGCTACCACGGCGTTGTCCAGTCTGGGAGTTGTCAGTGTTTTTGTCTTACAAATTTAACCCTTTCACAGTGTGTTCTCAGTTCATGAAAGTTAATTGTAATATTTTGGTCACCTAAAATGTCTTATTCAGTGTTTGGTTGTACTTAGCTCCGCCCTCTCGCGTCACTTCTGGTTGCAAAAAAACAAGATGGCGACGGCAAAAATGCTGAATTTAAGATTTCAAAACCGTAGTCCACAAACCAATGGGTGACGTCACGGTGACTACGTCCACTTCTTATTTACAGTCTATGGTTTGAACTTATGAATGTTATATGGATCTTACCAAAGATCCAGCAGACAGCGACAACTTCAAAGAAAGCCAGGAACATGAGGGAGACCACAGCGGTGTAGTGGTCCATCAGCTGAAACACATAGATACCTCCCTGTGCAGGAAGGAGAAGAGAGAGAGGCCAAAATGGTAAAACCGTCACTAGTGATACAACTGTTGCCCCATGTAGGCTACCAGGTTTATCTTAGAAGAAAAAGAGTTTTGCTGTTACATACTGTACCTTGGTTACATGAGGAATCCCCAGGATAAAGCCAATGATGCACACGACCAGGGTCAACAGCTCTTCTCTCTTTAGAAAAGCCAGAACTTGGGGGCCAAACTCGTCTTTTATGAATGTAATAGCCACTTCAACATTGGCGAACTGTGGCACACAGAGAACACATGCTGCGTTTTAAAATGTATGTTTAGCAAATGTTAGCATGCTAACATGCTGAACTAAGATGGTGAACATTATACCTGCTTGTTTAGCAGGTATAATGTTCACCATCTTAGTTCAGCGTGTTAGCATAGACTGTATATAAAGATGGACGACATGACAGCTCCTCAAAAGTGAAGCCAAAACATCTTGATCGCCCCCTGGTGGCTGGCTGCAGTAAAGGTCATAAAGCCTGCCTCCTCCATGTTAGTGGATGGGACATGGGCCAAAATAAAGTCAAAGTACACGTCAAATTAATTTTCCCAAAGACAGTTTCTGTCATTTTATGTAGTTCTTATCAAGCTGATGTATGTTAAAGTGTTAATTTTTCTGATACGTTTGGTTTTAATGAGTCATTTGATGCTATAAAAAGGGGGTGAGACGTCATGATTGACAGCTGTGAGTCTCTCTCGCTAACAAGCTGCGGCCATGCTCAGCTCGCAATTAGTTCAGGCGGGTGTGTGATCAGGACTTCAATTCTACAGATCCACCGCCCAATGACAACTGCGCAGACTCTGGCTCCAAATGACGTCAAAATCTCAAGATGGAACTCCCTTATCTGGGATATTTTGGCTTCACGTCTGTACAGTGGGAGGAAGTGGAGACGCGTCGTCCATCTTTATATACAGTCTAAACATCAGCACTTAAGCACTGTCATTGTGAGCATGTTAGCATGTTAGGTAGCATTCAGCTCAAAGCACCGCTGTACATACATACAGGCTCACAGAGGCGTTGGCATGGCTGTAGACTCTTGTTATTTGATCTGGTTGGATGGCCTGTTCATCTTTTAGCAAAGGGCAAAATGAATGAGATATCGATCACCTGAACTCACTCACGATTGTACTATAATTTAACTATACTTGTACCAATATATAGCCTGACCATTTTAAATACACATAAACTTCTGGGAAAGGAGTAAAATAGTTAATTGTACCAGTAAAAATACAGGGGAAAAATAATCACATAATAATCACAATCATTCTAATGGATATTTGTACATTTATGCTAGTTAGAGTCTGACAGTCAGTTAGGTCTATTTTGACCACACATGCCTCCTAAATTGTAAGTGAGTAATCATGTCCATGGCCAAAAGCTGGACACAGTTAGGTAAACAGTAACAGTGAAATGTTGGAAAAGCCTGGATGTGCACAGTTGTGAAAAGCGGGAAAAAATCTTGTGTAATTTTTGGGACTACATTAGTTGAGTAAGGATAACATCCATTTTGGTTCTATATCCCCATGAGCATGCCGTCCTCCTGACAAACTAAAGTCAGGTCACTGTGTTTATATGAGTGTTAGAGATGTTTACCTGGCTGTCCAGGCCCAGACACAGCAGCATAAAGAAGAACAGAGGGGCCCACAGCTGATAGGCAGGCATGGTGGAGAGGACTTCAGGGTACACAACAAACACCAAACCAGGACCTGAAACATGATACAGTAAAAGTAGTTTTAGTACTATAAGATGCAAATGTACACAAATATACACAAATTCAGCTGGTAGCTGCCAAGAATTACACTTCAGTTTGTGTACAGACTAAACAGATATTATATGTTTATGAGATGTGCTAATAAACGGTCTTTGTTACCTTTGGACAGAGCCAGGCTAGCTACCCCCAGTTTACAATCTCTTCAACTTGTGTTAACCACAGACCCTATTCCAGGCATCCAACTAAAAACCTATTTAAAGAACCCACTGACTTCTAAATGAGGTAACCAGAAGTGCAAAATTGCTAACTCATTTTCGGGTTTTAGGACTCATTCCTGCAGCAGTCTATTGCAGCAGTGGTTTTTATCTTAAACCAGGTATTGTTTTGTAGAAACAAACAAAAAAAAATGTCGCCAGAAGTCACTATGTGGAGTTTAACTAAAGATTGTATAAAACAATGTATTTCGCAAAGGGATGATCATGACCTTTTGCTGAGGGAAATGAGAAAACTAAATGTACACCACCATAATATGACATAAATCACCTGTTGGCCTGATCTCATAGTACATTCATCTGCAGCTCACCGAAGCCAAACGTGTACCAGTTGGGCTGAACCTTTTCTAAACAGCTAAATTGGCAAAATACTAAATAACTAACATAATTACAGTCCCATTTAGTTTCTTCACAACCACTTGTTTTTTCAATTACTGGTTGAATAGGTTACTGGGATATGTTGTAGGACCAGTTAATTTCGTCTTGGCGCCAGACATGAGGTGTTAAAGAGCACCAAGGGATACTATTTCATGGCGAGACCAAACAATACTTTATTGAGCTCTAAGGTTAATAAAGAATGAATGATGGCGTGAGTTACGGCTACTGGAGTTAGATTAATTAGTGTTACCTTGTAAATTATGTATCCAGAGAATTTCATCTTAACAGTCTTTGCTTCAAAATATATATTACAGCACAGCAATAAACCTGATTTTGTTTATTGTTAGTTTGGCATTTAAACATAATGCAATGCTAATGTGTAGTGTGATTGCAGCAATCCCATTAATTCCCCGCCTGCAGTGTCGGGGTTACTGTCCTGAAACTCAAACACTGAAAGGATTTCGAAGTATTTCTTTTCAAAAGAAAATACAGTGATTGGCCAACAGCAAATGTAACCATGATCAGGAAGGTCAGTTGAGGTAGTCGCCATTTGATGGATTGGTCAGAGCTGGCACGGGTATAGCGTTTTATCACCTCACAGGATCCTTATCTGAACCAGGGGTGGAACACAAGTTGTCTCTGTTTTTAATAATGCATTGCCTTAACTGACAAACCTCCTGCTCCGATGTTATTTGAGCATTCGGTTACTGAAGCCAAAACTCCTTCCGTTTTTTTTGTTATTGTTTTTTTCATTCAGGTAACCTAAAACCCTCTTATCTCAACTCACCGCTGATCCAGACGTCTCGCATCTTTGGTTAAGGGATTCACATGTCACTACACACACACACAATAAAGTTGTGCTCATGTTGCAGCTACATATGGCGGTAATTCATAACAGCTGCACAACACATGCAAACTGCACGTGATTATCATAAAGTGGGCATGTCTGTAAAGGGGAGACTCGTGGGTACCCATAGAACCCATTTTCACCACTTTGAAAAAGGCCATGGCAGGTTTTCCTCGCCAAAATGTAGCCAAAGTTTGGAGCGTTATTTAACCTCTGTAATGGCAATTTTCATATCTGCAGTTTAACACTGTACCTTTAGATAATCTCAGGGCCTCACATGTTCAACTTCGTCACCATAGGACAGTGACCTGACATTTTAGTTCTCTGTAACTGCAAACAACAGATTGCTGAAATACTTGTTATGTCTTGTGATGCTCTGTTGTCTGCTGTGTGCTGACGCATTGATATACTTTCTATCCTTCTCTTCTTTTCTTCTTTGCACTTATCTTCGTGTTATGCTTTAAATGTATAAATACTGACTACTCTTTGTATTCGGGGCTCTCTTGCCACAGTCCACAACAGGTGTCTGTGCTCGTGAGTCCATCTGCAGATGCTTTACTTATTAATGTATGCTTTTTTATTAAATTCACTGAAAGACAAGTTGTTACCTTGGTTTGTGTCTTGTTTTAACAGAAACTGCCACCACACCGCTTTCGTGACAAGTTGTATGACATGGTTGGTACCAATGGAAACCTTAAGATTCATATGATGCCAGTATCTTCACTCTAGCTTTAAAACTGCGCCCGCTACAACCTCCGAAATACCGATTGCAATAATACGTTAAAGAAATGAGTGGCGTTATTATCGTGTTAACTTTGACAGCCCTATATATATACAGTATACAGTATATATTTCTCGTATGGGTCAAGCTCCAAAAATACTGGATTCTACAATTCCCATAATGCAACTCAATAGCGTCTTTCAATAGACCTTCCCTGCCTCCTAAATGTCCACTTCTTTCAAACCCCACACATCCAGTTAGTAATGCAGGCTTTACCCTAATGGCACCATCAGACTTAATTTTGTTTAAACTTACAAAGCTTCTCCACAGCCACAGAAGACATTATACATTATACAGGCTGAGTAGTACTCCTCAAGATGAGTAAACTGAACTTCACGTGTAAAATCAGTGGAGTGTCGCTTTAAGAAACTGCACACGTCAAATATTCAAAGCAGATGTGCACATATGGAAATCTGTGTCTTGTTTTGCCATGGAACGAAGAAAATGTCCATCTCTATTTCTGTAACATGACATCCCTTTTGTATATCACATCAAGGCAACAATAAAACAAAGCAATGAGATTGTGGTGCGGCTTGATGCTTACCATCTGTAGCTATGTTGTCCACTGGAAGGTTATGTATAAAAGCCATGTAGCCGATAGCTGAGAAGATCACAAAGCCAGCCAGGACACTAGTGAATGTGTTGGCTAATGATACAATTAAAGCATCCCTGGGAGAGAGGGAGGACGAAATAAACAATGTTACTACAGTTGCAGTGTCCAAGAAACTTAGGGAAACAAAGGTAGATTATGAAGCAGACATTTGATTGTCAAGACAGCTGTTTTAAGCTTTTGTGCTGGATCAACAAGCTCTCAGTTTTTCAGAAATGATTGTAAAAATTTTAATAAAAAGTGTCTCTGGCAGGTACATATTGTAGGGAATTTAAGGTTTTCTGGTATGGTGTGCTGAGGCCCTTCTTGTTCTACAATGAAACTAGTAATTTCCTTTCAAACTTTCTCAGTCTCTCGCTGGTCGACCGGTGTTGAGTCTAGCAGACAGGGTTCATTTCATTTCTCTGTAACCTTTCTAGAGAGGAGCTGAAGCTTATACCCACACAGGAATCACAAGAAATGTAGAAAGAGAAGACCAAATTTGAAGCTTCTCCCATAAACAATGTGTCCTCTTTGTTTGTCTGCTGCTGCAGGCAAAACGGCCGTATGGAAACACAGACAGCTGAGAGCACTGCTGTTCAACTCGCAGCACATTTTCAAGTTTATAGTGGAAGGTCTTGGAGTAATTTGTGGTAAAGGGTAAATATTATTGTATTTTTAGACGAGCGAATCAGTTGTATTTTTGGAAGTATGTGATGATGCCCTAATATGTACACTGAGGGAACCAATGAGAAACCAACACAGTTGTTATTGATAAGATGTTCATAGTCAAACATACAGCTTTTCCAAACAGAGTATTAAATCCTTACCTGAGAATGTTGTTGTTGAACTTGTTGTAACTGGCCATCGAAATCATTGAGCCAAATGCTATTCCAAGGGAGTTAAACACCTGGGCGGCTGCATTAACCCAAACCTATGAAGGAGATAAAGGAGAGCAGAGGATTAACTTCCGTGTAGTTTCATTCAATTGAGTTTTTAAGGCCCTTTTTACTCTGAGTGATGTGGTCTTCCAAGAGCAAAACATTTTTCGAGTGTGTTTGAGTGTTTTAGCAGGTTTTTCTTCTCAACTTCAACGTTTTAATTTTTTTTTATAGTAAATTTAGGCTTTTCTGTCATCCAACGTCCATCAGTAAATACTATGCAGCAGTAAATTTTGTTGCAGTAAGTCAACTTGTGTTCTAGATAAAACAGGCGGGCACACTGAACAACAGAGTGTGTTTACCCCTGCGACCGCTAGCAGCCCTCGTCCCATGTCATGTTGCTTTTTCATACGTCAGCAGACTAATTCGCCTGATCTTTGCGGGTCTTTAGACTGCTATGGAAACGCAAACAACAATGGGCAGAAGGAGCCTTTTAGTTCCTTGAAAAGTAGTCCCGAGGCTAAAACTACCAGGAACTTCTTGGTGGAAAACCGGCTTATGTGTTATTTTTCAATGCGCAGGATCACTGCAGTTAACATTTACAGTACTATACCTACATTTAGCAAGTATCCAGCTTTCTTGTTGTTGCACTACTGAAGGGTCAAGAAAGACTCAGCTATAGCCGGTCCAGACTATTCAGAGAGATTTGAAGCTCCTGCTCAGGATCTAGTTTAGTTTTCTGTCCTGAAATTTTATTCTGGCAGCTGTCCCTAAAATCTTCAAAGCCAAATTCTTCATTTTCTAAGATGTCCTGCGTTCACCCTAAGCTGTTTATTGAGTGCAATGACCTCTGCCCCTCTTGCAGTTCTGGCTTTTGCTGAGTTTGAAGCTTAAGCAAACACAAGACAAGAGCCTACTCTCTGAAAACAGAGGCTTCCATCTAAGATGATGAATGATATTTGCATTAAATCCCCAGCTCTCTGACATATAGAGACAAGTTAAATATAAATTTGATACCGTATGAGATAATAATTAATTTGATTTAAACAACTAAAAGTTGGTTTCAACTATCTGATGCCAATGTGTAACCAAAGTCTCACAGGTTAGCCTACTTTTTCACCCATTCATTAACAGAGTCTCACCTTCACTTCAAACAGTTTGCCCCAGACAGGTGTCACAAAGTAGAGGATACCATTCTTGGCTCCAGGAAGCTGCACATTATTGATGAGCAGGGCAAACAGGATGAAGTACGGAAATACAGCAGTGAAATACACAACCTGTGTGACACAAAGAAGCAGAAATTGACTAATGTGTGGGTTTGTTGTGTAAATGAGGTTACAACAGTTGAGCTACTGTGGCCTGTTTTCAGTGATTCCTGTGAGGATGATTTGTGTTTTCCATTCAAGGAAATAGCTCGAGGTTTTTTTTATCAAGTCAGATAAAACTTTCCAGTTGATGAATTACTGCACAGTATAGCACATAAAATTGTAAAAGGATTGCAATTGCTGGTAGACACCCAATTTCAAAGCTTGTCTCTGGCCGAGCAAACATGCTTGTTTTGAATCTGAAGCTTGAGTGTTATACATGAAACTATATTTATCTGCTTCATGAGTAAGCAACAAAAGTATCAACCCAGTCTCACGGGAAGGCGTATAAATAGCACGACATTACAACGACATTCCTCGTGTCATGAGGATACATTTTAGGCTTTTCGCGTATCATTAGGTTAGTTAGGTTGAGGCAACAAAAGCATTCACTTAGGTTTAGGAAAAAACGTCATGGTAAGTACATAAAATAAGTAAAATATGTACCATAACAACATAAGTGCAGAAAACACATCACAAACTTCACTAAAAATACGTGACAAACGTCATTAATGTAATGTCAGAGGACAAAGAATTGCTCACACAAAGAATGGGACCAATTAAGTATAATTGCCACTATGCATAAACACATTTTCTGACCTTGCCAGTGGATTTGATTCCTTTAAATATGCATAAATACACGATGACCCAGGAAAAAATAAGATAGCCAAATAGTTCCCAGCGAATGCCACCAGATTCTTCAATGCCATTGGTTTTCTGCAGAAGTCTGTGACTGGAAAAAAGGAAAAAAAAGTGTGAAAATACAAATAGCAAGTGATTCCCATTACTGTATCCTTAAAGCCCCGGAAAACAAAGCTCAGCTAATCTGCTTCATCAGGACTGTTTGGGTGAGGTTCGGTCAGATTTAATTGAAAAACAACCCTACAATTGTCAACAGATTTCGTTGCTAAATCCTGATTGGTGTACAAAAGTACGTGACATCACGTTCAATGGGAAGAGCACAGACAAAAACACTACATAACCACACAATTTGACTGTTATCAGACCATTAAATAGGCGTTATTGGTCGCTATAAGTACCATAGATGCGAGTCACTAGGGGCCTACTACGCCTACTATGTTAAAAGCAACACGTTCTAACACGTAAAACTGAATGAAACGCCACGTTTTGAGCAGAAACAACAACTTCTTTAGGTTTAGGCAACAAAACCACTTAATTAAGTTTAGGATCAATTTCCCCCGACCTCCTCCCAATTTAGAGTTTCACGTTGTCTATACTAACGCCTGACTGCTGCTTCTGCTACTGTCATAATTATAACGGTCATTAGAGGTCGCTATCATCTCCTTTTATACCTTCTTTCTACCATCTACCATGTGAATAGATGATAAAACCTACTAGTAGGTGTAGTAGGCCCCTATTGACCCACATCTATGGTGCTTATAGCGACTGATAACGCCGGGGGGAGAAAATCTAATATCACGTTATTTTTGACTCTCGATATCAGTATTGCGACAATATTGTAGGGTTGACTATTGGTGCTTTTACAAAATATTTACACAATGAGATTATTGATAAATAATTATCAGTAATGAGGATATAATGACTAAGTGGGTAAAGGCAAATAATAGAACAGCTAGAACAGTCTGGTAAGTCCAGAAAAGGGCATCACTTTACCATAATGCAGAATTTAAAACCAGGAACAGACAACACTTATGCCATATTAGGATATTACAATATCCAAAAATCTAAGACGATATCTAGTCCCATATCACGATATCGACATAATATCGATATATTGCCCAGCCCTACTATTTAATGACTAAAAACTGTATAAGCGGCTGATAACTCTCTCATGTGAAATAACCAAAAATAGGTTTTCAAGACCTTTAAGAAAAACACCACATGATTTTAGTGAGGGCTGTTTCCTCCAACTATATAGGTGGAGTATATTTCTATTATTCTCACTCAAAGAACTGTTGGCTGGCAGACTGCAGGTGGGTGGTGTTGCCGTGGAAACCGCTGGAGCAGTTTTCCACAACATTCCAGGTGTTGTTGCAGGAAGTCCACGGGAGGGTCGCTCCGAACGAGTTGAAGAGGTAGTAAAGTGCCCAGCTCATGAGCACATTGTAGTACGTGGAGAACACGAAGGAGATAACAACTGTGGCCAGACCAACACCTGCAGAGTGACAACAAGGGAGGGAGGACACAAAGTGAGGGACAACTCCACGCAAATTACACCATCTGTGGGGAGGAAGTTGTACACTTTACTTCTTAAAACTGTTATAAAATGTCTCTCATGCTCCATATTCTGCAGTGAAGTGTCAATTATTTGGGTGTAGGATTATGAGTGTAGTCTACATCCTCACGTAAAGATAGACAACAGAGAGGAGCCAGTATCGCGGGTTAATCTGGTCAGTGGTGGCCAAGATGACCTCAGGCAAACTCGGCCACAGATAAAAGGCATTCCTGGAGCCATGGATTAGAAATTCCACTGTGTCATTTTGGCCTGTGAATATAACCGGCTCTTGACCAAGCGGGTAAAGGCGAGATCAAAGTCCTCCAACAGATGTAAATTATTCAGTCTTTTAACACCTGTGGTTCTTAGCTTTGTATCAGATTAAGTTTGGGGTGTGTGTCTGTGTGTACCAAAGGTGTGTTTCTGTTTTTTACACCTGACTCCTCTTCGGGGAGAATTCAGAGCAATGACTCAGCTAAAGAGCTTGGCCTCTAGAGTAGGTAGAGGTACATTATTTTGCTCAAAGACATATCAGTATGGTGTGGACAGGGAGGATTAAACCTAAACCATTTTAAATACAGGAAAGTATCCTCTATAAGACACGCACTACTTTTTGTACTATCTGAAACGACAAAAACAACACTTTTAAATTCTGATATCAATACTTATAGCAATAGTTTGACATTTTGGGAAATATGCTTATTCACTGACTTGCTGAGAGTTAGATGAGAAGATCAAGACTATCTTATGCATGGTAAATGTGTAGCTGGAGTTAGCAGCAGGTTAGATTAGCTTGGCACAAAGACTGGAAACAGGGAAACAATTAGCCTGGCTATGGCCAAAGAATCTGCCTACCAGCAGCTTAAAGCTGCAGTCGGAAACTTTGAGCAAAAATGATAAAAAGTTATTTTTATAAAACTGTCACTACATCCTGACAGTATTGCATGACACAGATAATCTATGGAAAAAAGCATGTTCCTCTGTGTGTGTGACAATTCGCCCTGTTTGCGAGGGTTATGTGCCAGATATTCAATTTCTGACCTAAATGTCCTGGAGTATCAACTGTTTGCCAGGCAGCTTGTCCTGGCCAAGAAATAGTCAGGTACATACCTGTACATACCTCCCCTGTAATGGCGAAAGGTCATGTCATGTTTTTACTGAGCCACGCTACCTGTTTCCCCTGTTTCCAGTCTTTATGCTAAGCAAAGCTAACTGGCTGCTAGCCCCAGCTATATATTTCCCATACTGGGGTAGAAAGGCATCAACCCACTCATCTAACTCTCAGCAAGAAAGTGCATTTCCAAAAAATGTATTCCCGTTCTTGATCTTTTGCATCATAGCCATCTTTGTCCTTTGAGAATGATAGAGAAATGTTTTCTCGCTGACGGCAACACCGTCTGTTTTTCAGTAGAATATAAAAACTTTGCCTGCTGAAAACATTTTGTTCTACTCGTCGTTGTAGACTGGAATGCCATGCTCCGCTGGATCCAGTGTTGCTATCTGGTAAAATGGCTGAAAAACAGCTCTGTGTCATCATAATGACAGAACCAAAGGAAACTCGCTCTGAGCTCCAGGATCAGCTAGAATCACTATGTATGGTCCACGTTAAGCGCTCCTTCCTTTGTCATTGCCTGTTTGCCTCTTTCACTGTACACATCTAGCTTACATGGCTGACTGCTCCACTGGTACACCAGACACACTCCAAGGGGTTAAGTCATTTTAAACTGCCAAAACATATCAGTCTGCCGGAGTCAAAAACAAGGCAGAGCTGACAACGATGGAGGGAATCTATAATAGAGCTATCCTCTTCTGTCTCTTCTTTATTAGTTTATTACCCTGTCACGCCCTCACCTGTCCACTAGGTGCCCTCGCTGGGACAAATGAGACAATCAACAATGTAGTGACAGAAAATTTAACCAATTCAAATCATAGATTTATGTGCTGTGATTAAGCATACTGCAGTGAATTAGACATGAGCATATTTGTTCATTTGGGATAGATATTTGTGGGCACAGATCACAGGTACATCACAGCAAACTGCACTGAGTTGCACAGGGAAATCATTCAAATGAACATACAGAAAAAAACTACCTGCTTTTGGCCCTTGTTTAGCACAGAGCATTAACCAGGAAGAAATGAGTGATAAATCAAGGGAAGGACCCATACGTTTTGACCGGGTAGATAATCTCTGTCTTTAAGGAGATAAGAAAACTATGGAGACAAATTTTAAGTTAGAACAAGACAGACAGCATTTTCAATTCACACTCATTAGTATTGATTGTTGATGGCTGGGCTCTTGTTTGATCTGCTGTCACATTTCACTTCATTCATACATTTGATTACAATTTTGCAAATACCTCCTGGCGTGTATAATTTTCTTCAACGGCACTGTAAGCCTTTAAACAAAACAACCCATTACACGGATCCAGATGATTTGCCTGATGTTTAGAATTTGTTTAAAGAACTGATGTAGACTTGATGCTTCATGTGCCACATTTGACTTGTTTATCATTCAGATAAATCAAATCTAAGGTTATTCAGTTCTCGGTTGATTTAATGATTTCTTTCTTACTGATATACATCTCAATGTTCATTCAATTCCAGAGGATGTATGATTACAATTTCAAGATACAGAGGTGAAAAAAGACAGTGATTACAGCAGTGATTGAAATGTTCACTTGACAAGTTCCCATCCATCAACATGTGAAAACAATCCATTTATCAGACAGAAAAAGGGCAGATTTCATTTCAAAAAGGAAACAGAAAGCACTGATGTTTAGTCTGGATTTGGATCCAGATCTGCACCAAATCTACAGAGACAGATAAGCATGGGGTACCAGACACTTTCATTTAATCAAGAGCAGTAGGTCATGAATAGTATAGGGCGTGAGGTCATGTCCTATATAATAATAAATATATAATATATTATTAATAAATTAAGAAAGTATTTAAAAAACATTCCTGTTTTTAAAAAAAAAAAAAAATCACTTGCTTCTTGACACATTGCCAAACTTTCACCAAATCTCAGTGACCACCAATCAGGACCAACAAATAAGCCCAGAATAACAGAACAGAAATACCACTTTACTTGAAAAATGTGTGTATTATGTGTACTGTAAATAAGATTTATGCTGTACATGACACAGTGACTTCAAACTCTACAAGGCTACTGCACTACTACAGCTGAAGAGAAGGGCTTCGAGTATGGTGATAAGGAGAATTTTAGAGGTTTTCCAGTTTGGTAGGACCCACTAGTTTGGTCTGTTTTTCTTGTGTCTGTCACATGAACAACTATCACCACTCCTGGGGCGATTAAGAAAGGGGTGTCTGCACCTATGTGAACAAGTGCAAGATTACAATGCATTCCTATCTTACAGATGGATCTACTACACTGATATAATGTACTGCTGTTTGTTTGATTTTTCTTTGTATACCTGTGAGTCACCACGTATAGTTCCCTGCTGTTTGTTCTTACAACCACCTGTTGATGGGAGCAGCACTTGGGTTTTTGTAGAACTTGTACAACTACAAAATTGTGCACCAGTAACTAGCGCTAACTTTCACCTCATGTTTATTGCTGTAAATGTATTACATTTAATCAAGCCATCATTACTGCATGTAGGAACACCACTACAGTCTACTGCTTCTTTTCTTATTTCTTGTTTCCCAATCTATTTGGCTGTACAAGTTCTTTACCAAATATTTACATTACTGACTCACGCCCTAACAAACAATTGTTGTTGCATAGCTACAGTAATAACCTATTCTCTTCTTCTTTCTTTTATTTTCACTTTTTGCCGCAAATATTAAATACATAGAAATGTGTCCGCCTCTAATGAAATGTTTTGGATTAGTTGATAGGGCCACATTTATAAATCAGATGAATAGTTCAAAAAACATGGAGCTCTTTGTTTACATACTGTATCGATCAACTGGGATTTCAGGGACTGTTGGTTAATAATTCACTTTTTTGGGACCTAAATTTGGTCAACAATGGATTGTAGTATCATTTGTATGGTAACAACTATATAAAGAGATTAATATTACATGTTCAATCATTACAGTTACCACTCTCAAAATGTAGATAACCAAAAACAATGAACTCTCATTCCCTGACATACTTTTTCATGGTCTACTTTCTCTGTTTTTGCTTGATAAAATCAGAGTTGCAGGAACAATCTGATCTTATCTGAGTAAACACAAAGTTTTCTAAAGTTAATAGGGGACTCTATACAATTGACATCAGCAAAACACTGATCATTTGTGCCTGATGCATGTATACATGCAGCTGCTGGGCATTGACTTTGTATACATACTTCAATAGCAACATTGTCTCTTTGCAAGACTGTCGCCAAAAATGTGAAAAAAGGGAAATGGATCAGATGGTCATCCTCATCACATGAGAGGAGCCTTTGGCCTGGAGAGTCACTCACCTTTCAACAAGGGACAGATTTTGGCGAGAGCATGCACTGGCCCTAAACGTGTGTACTGGCCAATAGAAAACTCCATGAAGAGCAGAGGAATGCCACACAGGAGCACCATGATGAGATAAGGGACCATGAAGGCACCTGAATCACAAGAACAGAAAAGAACAGTGGGTGGCTGATGCTACCAGTACCTCCTGGTTATGTAAAATATTGAGATATACGATAGCTGTTGTGTCATAAGATAAAGCATACTTACTGTATAACGGGTTTTCTAATGACCTTAATACTGGTTAAACAATTATTAGAGCTTAAAAAGCTGTTACTGCTCAACACATTTTTATTTATAGATTGATGTATTTAATAAAAAAAAAAAACATAGACTGTATATAAGAAGTGGGCGTAGTCACCGTGACGTCACCCATTGATTTGTTGACTGACGTTTTTGCAACCACAAATTACACGAGACAGTAGAGCTTGGCACGACTGAACGCTGAATAAGAAATCTTCAGGCGACCAAAAAGGTTATAATTAACTTTCATGAGCAGAAAACACACTGAAAAGGTTAAAGTTCTAATGGTAGAGACCTGTCAATCACAAGGTAGCCACGCCCTAAAGCATCCCCTGCTTTATGGTCTATTTGACTCTAAATGGGACCATAATTTACTAAATGAACATCATGCTGTATTGAAGAAGACTCGAAACGAGCGATTGAGACCATAAACTTATGTTTACAATGTTTACTGAGGTAATAAATCAAGTGAGAAGTAGGGTCATTTTCTCATAGATAGAAGTCACTCCTTGCTGGCTGTTAGAAAGAATGCAAGTTTAAGGTTTAATCAAGTTTAATCAAGTGCTGGAGCTCAACAGCCACATGTTTCACAGTGAATTGTGCTGAGTCATTCTTGTTCACAACACAGATTATGTTACATGAACGAGAGATTTACTTCTATAATGCCTCTGTAGAATGATGACGTTAATAAACATACAGTTACCACATCTCTAACATGCCAGCTGCCAGTGTGTGTTTGGACACGCATGCAGGTGAACAGGGGAGGGACTCTTCATATTACCAGAAGGTGTGAATGTCTCCGCCTGTAATGTGTTAGCTCTATGTCAGACTTGGCAACCTGTGCAGGGTTACCTTGCCTCACATTGTGCTTGGATAGACTCCAGCCACCTACAACCCTGAACAAGATAAGTGGTTTACAGAATGGATGGTTGGTTGGCAAAAAAAATGTAAAGAATGGAAGATAAACACTAATTGACACGTGCTTCAATTTTAATTTCACAATAAAAGCATAATGGGGATTGTCATGCCTCACACTGGTTATGACTGAGACTATTCATTCTATGAAAAGGCATATTCATATTAGTCAGTTAATCCTGCATGTGACTGTTCTTCATGCTAAAGACTTGTGGGTTGTTTAAGGAACTTACTCACCCTAAAAAAGCTAAAACCTTTTGGCAGTCAGAATAGTAGGACATGGACATAAACTTAATGTTTGGCATATTATTGGTACATGGTCATTACTCGTGAATTACTGTATTTAATATACACTTTATTAGGCACAACAGTTTAATCTATTACAATATAATCTCAGCCAAAAACTTTTGTAATGTTCAGTTTTTGGTGTCAGAAAATAAATTCAACTACATGTTTATTACTGAGGTGATAGTTGAGAGTAGTGTTGTATATTATGTTGAGATTATATTTACATACATGAGGGGGCAAAATATGAAAACCACCTCTGAGTTGGAGCATATATAGTAGTATATTGGTAGTTTGGTTTATTTATTGACTAAACTGTTTTATATTTTAATAATGTATTTATTGTGTTGAGCTGAATGTGCTACTTATTTTGTACTGTAATTACCTTGTGCCTGTTTTACCTTTTTTCTTTTCTTAAAGCTTACAATGTACTTATAGGTGCAAATTGCAAATAAAACTCTTGAATCTTGAGTTTTGGTGGCTATACAACAGCAACGGCCCTCAAGTAGCCTTATGCAATATAAAGGGCTGTATATATTTGTATAACATTTGTATCTCTGACGAAGCTTTTCTCCCTTTTTTAATCCACTCTTACAGCCAGTTCACGTGCAGATCAGGATCATTACAGCCCACTAATCCTTGACCTGTGAGCCTCAGACAGCCTTACCTCCACCGCTGCTGTAGCACAGGTATGGAAACCTCCAGACATTGCCCAGTCCCACCGCGTACCCCACCGTGGCCAGGATGAACTCCAGCCGGCCGCTCCATGTGGGTCTCTGCCGCTCCGCACCCACAGTCTGCTCTGAGGGCTTCAGAGCACAATCCCTCTCACCAAGGGGGATCTTTTGATTTCCGGCATCGACCTCCATCGTGGTTTATTATGCTATGGGATTTTTTTTTTTTTTCAATTAATGGTGCTGCTCTATAGGCTACACTGGATCATACATCCAAAAGATAGAAAATCCGGTTATATTTACACCGACCTGACTGCATCAATTCTGTTTCATAAGCCCGGACCAGTAAATTATCCTCAGGTAAAAAAAAAAAAAAGTCTCGATGGTGGTCGATCTCATAAACTGAGACCGACAATAAACTTCCTGGACGTCTGGTTACCTACAATGATCCTCGGTTTTTCACTGAGAGCCTATAATAATAATAATGCGTCCAAGGACAGCCTCCTACAAACGACTGGAGACATGCACATGTGCAGCCCACCGCTTTTGTTCCTCATTCAGAAAATCCGGTTTTGTGTAATGTGACATAAGTGCAGATGTCCTTTCCATCCTTACTGCTCCTCCGGTCTGCTGTCAAGTCAGACAGTTTAAAGCACGCCTCTTTTCAAAATAAAAGCCTTGTTGTTGCAATAAAGCCCTGATGTGAACAGATGTGTCACGACATAAGTACGTTAATTCTGGCCATGAGGTTGCACTTTTCACAGACTGTTTGGTTGGCACTATCAGTCCCTTCAAGCACAGCACTTTGTGTGTGTGGAGTTGGCATGTTCATATGTGACTCTGCCTACATGATTTTATTTTATTTTATTATTATTGTGTCATGCATAAATAATTTGCCCTGGCCCAAAGGGGCTTACAAGACAGCATTATTTAGAAAATAAAGAAAAGACACAGGCAGAAACCAAAGTAGCTGTATAAATTACAAATAATAGACAAATAAACCATCCTGATGTTTTTTTCCAAGCTTTAGAAAACAAAAGTAGCCGATTTATAAGCATTCAAATTAAATAGCCATTCCATTTTGTCATCATCCGAGAACCAAAACATTTTGGGATTTTGAACAGACATTTAATTTATGATAGAAGTTTGTAACTCATCATAGTATGGACAATACAAAAGAAAATGTGATTCATTTTCCACTTCTCCTAACTCGCATACTTTGCACAACAATAGTTTTCAGCTACGACATATTGTATATAGTAAATGCCCCCAAAATGTGCTAATGTCAAGCCTGGATTAAAGTGGCAACTGGGAAAAACGGGCCAGTGGCCCGGGGACCCAGGCCCCCAGGGGTCCCTAGTGAGCTCCATGTCACTGTGTTTTGATTGGTTGTACATAATTTGATGATTTGCTAAATGATTTGCCCCGTGTCAAAATGTAGTTTAGATATGTGCACCATGAGCGAAATACAAACTGTAAATTGTGCTCAATCAAATCAGTACAAAGTAGGGCTTTCAAACAAATAAAATGTTTAATCACACTTAATCGCATGATAGTCCATAGTTAATCCCGATTATTCGCATATTAATCACATATTTTTTATTTGTTCAAAATGCACCTTAAAGGGAGATTTGTCAAGTATTTAATACTCTTATCAACATGGGAGTGAACAAATATGCTGCTTTATGCAAATGTATATATTTATAAAGGGGAGACTCGTGGGTACCCAGCTTTAAAAATGAGTCCGCTACAACCTAAAAATCGCAAGTTGCGTTAATGTGTTAAAGAAATTAGTGTCGTTACAACGAATTTGCATTAACGTGTTATTATCATGTTAGCTTTGACAGCCCTACTACAAAGTAACTGTAGGCTGGGGCCCAGTAGTGGTACAGCATAGGAGTGACTACTGGTTGGTGTCTGGGTATTATGGGGCGTATAATGAGAGAGGGTACAGGGGCCCACAAACATTTTTTGCACAAGAAGTTAAATAGAATTTATGACGTGAAAAACATGAAAAAAAATCTCTTTTTTTCACTATTTGTGTATAGAACAGCCCTGTATATTCCTCACCTTTATATTTCCAGCTTTGTTGTCCTTTTTCATAGCTGTTATTTCTATTTCTATGTAAGTACATTGAGAGAGATGCATAATAATACCAAAGTCAAATTAATCCAAATATAATTGCCAAATAAATCTGATTTTGATCTGATTTTGAAAAGACAAAAAAGGAAAACCTAAACACATCCTGTGTTGTACAGTGTGATTCTTATGAAGTGCAGATATATATATATGTATTTCCTAAATGAATCAATATTCACATTTTGTGTTTTCACACATGTAGAGGACCCCCTGCCCACTGTCACAATCAATCAGAGTGTGCATTATGAAATTACATGTGTTCAGGTGCATCCTAGTACACCAATAATAGTACCAATAATGATTCGCAAAAGTGGTCTGAATTTAATGAAATAGTGGTGATAATACAGTAATCAACAGCTTTCACTGTGAGAAGGGGAAGATGGGAAGGCAAAACTAGAAACCATGAATTTGACTGTAGATATGTTGGTCAGGGTGACATATATGTATTACTGAAAATAAGTGAATGGTAAGGGTGTCAAAAAGTCTTACAGCAGTAAGTATGTGTAGTATGTGGACAGATAGGCAAAATGGGGTGCAGTTGACGAACTCTCAAAAGAGGAAACTGCATGTAATTGAAGAGAAGTGGCTCGACTCTGGTATACAGACGTAGGCAAAGTTGTTGGTAACATTCCGTTAAAGAGAGAAAAACCCACAATGGTCACTGAAATAACTTGAAACTGACAAAAGTAATAATAAATAAAAATTCACTGAAAATTAACTAATGAAAATCAGATATTGTTTTTGAATTATGGTTCAGCAGAATCATTTAAAAAAACAAACTAATGAAACTGGCCTAGACAAAAATGATGGTAACATTAACTTAATATTTTGTTGCACAACCTTTTGAGGCAATCACTGCAATCAAGTGATTTCTGTAACTCTCAATGAGACTTCTGCACCTGTCGACAGGTATGTTGGCCCACTCCTCATGAGCAAACTGCTCCAGCTGTCTCAGGTTTGAAGGGTGCCTTCTCCAGACTGCATGTTTCAGCTCCTTCCACAGATGTTCAATAGGATTTAGATCAGGGCTCATAGAAGGCCACTTCAGAATAGTCCAATGTTTTGTTCTTAGCCATTCTTGGGTGTTTTTAGCTGTGTTTTGGGTCATTATCCTGTTTGAGGACCCATGACCTGCAACTGAGACCAAGCTTTCTGACACTGGGCAGCACATTTCGCTCCAGAATGCCTTGATAGTCTTGAGATTTCATTGCACCCTGCACAGATTCAAGACACCCTGTGCCAGATGCAACAAAGCAGCCCCATAACATAACCTAGTCTCCTCCATGTTTCACATTAGGTACAGTGTTCTTTTCTTTGGATGCTTCATTTTTGCGTCTGTGAACATAGAGCTGATGTGACTTGCCAAAAAGCTCCAGTTTTGTCTCATCTGTCCAAAAGACATTCTCCCAGAAGCTTTGTGGCTTGTCAATATGCATTTTGGAAAATTCCAGTCTCGCTTTTTTATGATTTGGTGTCCTCCTGGGTCGTCTTCCATTAAGTCCACTTTGGCTCAAACAGTGACGGATGGTGCGATCTGACACTGATGTACCTTGACCTTGGAGTTCACCTCTAATCTCTTTGGAAGTTGTTCTGGGCTCTTTGGTTACCATTCGTATTATCCGTCTCTTCAATATGTCATCAATTTTCCCCTTGCGGCCACGTCCAGGGAGGTAGGCTACAGTCCCATGGACCTTAAACTTCTGAATAATATGTGCAGCTGTAGTCACAGGAACATCAAGCTGCTTGGAGATGGTCTTATAGCCTTTACCTTTAACATGAAGGTCTATAATGTTCTTTCTGATCTCCTGAGACAACTCTCTCCTTAGCTTTCTGTGGTCCATGTTCAGTGTGGTACACACCATGATGCCAAACAGCACAGTGACTACTTTTCACCCTTTAAATAGGCAGACTGACTGATTACAAGTTTGAAGATACCTGTGATGCTAATTACAGGACACACCTTAGTTTAATATGTCCCTATGGTCACATTATTTTACATCTTTTCTAGGGGTACCATCATTTTTGTTCTGGCCAGTTTCATTAGTTTGTTTTTTAAAATGATTCTGTTGAACCACAATTCAAAAACAATATCTGATTTTCATTAGTTCATTTTCAGTAAATTTTTATTTATTATTACTTTTGTCAGTTTCAAGTTATTTCAGTGACCATTGTGGTTTTTTTCTCTCTTTAACGGAACGTTACCAATAACTTTGCCTACGTCTGTATGTCAGGTCATGTTTAGAGTCATATAGAGAAGTCTCTTTCACTTATCAGGAACAGATTACATGTTAACGATAGACTACTCTGTTAACTCTTCCCATATTGTCATAACTTTAACTAAAGAAATACGTAATAATGCTTAAACTGCTGTAACAAAATGAAATCCTCACATAAAAAGCAAAATAAGTTTCTCTATCAACACAACACCTCAAACCATAAATTAACACCTAAAATTAACGGCATGGATGTATAAATAGAGCTGGATACAGCGTTGGAGGTGGGCTCCTGTACATTCCTATGAAAGTTGCTCAGAGGCGCATGAAGCCTAAATGGCTCGACTTCCGAGTGGAAAAGTACCCGGGCGATCTTCTGTATCCCCAACGTGGTATGATGTCACTTAGCAACTGCTGCTGTGTCCTGCTGCCCAGTTGGATATACGTAGATCCATTTTCAACATGTTCACCATGACTAAGCAATATTTCTTGTTATCACGTATTTAGTTCAATAAAATCCATCATGATGCGTTCAAACCGGTCTGTCTGGTGCAGGTGCAACCTGTTGTGTAGGATGTTATTTGCAGAACAAGTCATGCAGCATTTACAGTGTTTTACAAAAACTGTGAAGCCCTTGGTGTACCAGTGTTTGTTTACTGCAGCTGCCATCCCAATCTTGGCCACATGGTCTGTACCATGTACCAACCTTGCAAAGTAAGGGGAAAAAAACACCAGGGTAAACATGGCTTGTCATCAGGACCAAACCGAAGGCCATCTGAGTAAGTGCAACCTGCTTTCTTGCATCTTACTCTCTCATCAGGCTGTGCTCAGCACATCCTTCAAGCTAGCTGTAGGAGGAAGTTGATCATCATCAGAGTGAGAGAGAAGGTTTTTAGTTAGGGTTAGTGATGTGTCAGTGTAGGCCTTTTCAGCCTCTGGGGTCTATGTGATGTTGTCATGTGCACAAAGGTTTTTTTTTTACCATGGATTGTTGTTGAGAGAGCAAAAATAGGAATCAATCGTCTGCAATAGGATGTCATTCCTAGGAAACTCATTACCTGTTTCTTTGTGAGTGGTTTAGGAACCTTTTGGATGGCTTCGATGTGCTTGGGAGAGAGAGATTTGCCCTCTGCTGTGATCATGTCCCAGATATAAGATAAGTCAACAGAGTTTGAACAATTGTTTGCAATGAGTTTGCAATTTCTGTAAAGTCGCATTTTGAACATTGTTGGCCAAGTGTTTCAAGAGCACAATTGCGTATATACATACTGCAGGAGGGCTGAACCTCCAGATAAGTAGTAATTATTTCCTCCTTCAGTTCGTTGACTAGGTGATCGACACCGAAACAGAAATAGGCCTTAAGGGCAATGAGAGTCAACTGCCATGATCTTAGGAATGTGCACGTGTTTGTATTTTTCCAACACAATTCCTCCCTTTGAGCATTCAATGCTCACATAAAACAAAGAAAATTACAAACATACATATAGGTCAACGTCAACTCTAAAACATACATATTAATCAAACAACAAGGAAAAATATAGATGTATCAAATTCCTGCTAAATATGAATAAGTAAAACTAACATATAGAAAGATAAAGTCAAACAACCTCATCATTGTAATCTTATTTGGGCGTAATTGATTGCCATACTTGTGTTGGGCCCACAGTGAAGGTGGGATATCAGCCAATTCAGGACAATCAGGTGTGAGCTCACATTGTGTTTTTACACAGACCAGGTCAGGCTAGATTGATGTCGGCCGAGTTGTTCTTTTAACAAGACATGTCGCATGATGAGTCATTCTGTGTACATTACTGGGTTGGCCGTCTTCTCCTGCCGCCCCAGAGCCTCCTTGATGTTGGACTTAGGGTTGCTGCCGTCTTCGTGTCGAGAGTCGAGATCTGGGTCTAATTTGACACAATCAGAGACACATTTATCAATTCTGGTTATTTGTCATGTTTATCTCTGTTTTTGTTAGCCTTACACTTTCTTCCTTCCACATACTATATGCTTTCCAATTAACACTTTCTTCCCTTTCTTTCCCTTTTTCAACTTTTCCTCATGCTCTTTTTTCTCTAAGTTCACTTTTAATTGGTTTATTTGCCCTATGCTGAAACTTCATGTGCTTTGAAATCTCAGAATAGAGCCATGTAGTCTGGTCCATAATGTTCAAATATACATTTTATTATTGGAGTATTTGCCATTGGAGGATCATCGCCCTTTCTCCTTACTCTGTCATTTTTCCATTCTCCCTAATGAAGATCCGCCCTAGTCCCACAATTCAACCTTTTAACAGCGTTACCTACGGCCCCAAAATAATTGTAGCCATAACTGTCAGATATTCTTCTAATTCTAGCGTCTTCTGTCTTAGTTACACGTCTGTAATACACTTCCTTGTGTAGGACTTCCTAGGATTTCCTCTGGTTCATTCTTTTACTCTTACTCAGTTTTAAATCTCAAAAGAAACAGTCCTTAACTCGCCCATAATTCTTTGGATGCCCGTGGTGCTTCCCTCTATCCTTCGCTTGGAGTCACCTCTTCTGAGCCTATTTTTGGAGGGGAGGAATCGGTTCAGGGAGGTTTTGTCTTTCCCTGGCTGCCGGCAGGCTTTACTCAGTCCTTGGATTAGAGCGAAGTCACTCGTGGCATCCCATCCTCGTCGCCAAATTTGTGAGTGGAAATCTGCTACCTTAATAAGCACGCTGGCAAGAGAAGAAGAATAAATGTCTTTGAGAATTTTATTAAGCTCTTACGAATGGATATGGTCTGCTCTCTGAGGGTCAGCGTGGCAGAGGGAAGAAGCAGAAGGCTTATCACTGCTTTCTTGGAATAGCCCAACGTGGTATGATGTCACCTAGCAATGCTTTAGCTGCTGCTTCCTGCTTCCCAGTTGTATATGCTCCTACCCATTTACTCAACATTTTCATTACGACTAGGCAACATTTCTTGTTGTCACATGGGTTTGGTTCAATGGCTGTTGGGTGTGCAGTTATGTAATGACAGTGATGGTGGGACAGAATCAGGTGTGAGCTCACATTGTGCTTTACACAGACTAGGTCAGGCTTGATTGATGTTGGCCAAGTTATTCTTTTAACAAGACATGCCGCATGATAAGTAATTCTGTGTACATTAGCGGTTTTGCTGAACCCTAATCTGGGATTCTCTGTTTGACACCAGTCTTGGAGTTGGGAACAACGATGAGTCCACAGACCCAAGTCCTTTCGCTGATCTGTGAGTGACTTAGCAAGAGATATGTGAGAACAAACAAATTCCCATCCCAAAATACATAGTCAACATGCAATGTTTCCATGTCCTGACTTTCCTTAAACCATCTAGCTTCAAACTATGGAGGAAGGAACCTGCTACAAATAAATTAATAAATGGCTTGATAAATAAATGTCATTAAATGTAGCAAAAATGATATTAAAAATAAATGTAGCCATTATTAATTGATAAAATGTGACATAAATTGATATATCTGTTTTAATTTGTTTATTTATTTATTCATCTTTGTATTAATTCCCATATTTATTTACTCTTCTGTTTAATTTTCCGTTTTATTTATTTATTTATGTATTTATTTTTATTCATTTTAAATGTATTTATTTTTGCATTTATTTTTTATAAATGTATTTATTTATGCATTTATTTTTTATTAATTTATTTATTTATGCGTGACTTTCTCTTTGCATTTCACACCTTATTTATTTCCCTAAACTTATTTATTTATGTATTCTTTTCTTTATACATGTCTACACATTTCTTTTTACATTTCTTTATGTATTTCTGCCTCATTATGCAAATGAGGGGGACGTCACTCAACATGTGTCATGGGGTCAGAGTGCGCACGGATGGACTATATGCTAGCCAGCTAGCTAGGTCGTTGATCCCAACTTTCGTAGTGGCGGTACTACAAACGGCGGTACTACAACGTCTGTGTCCGTCACGTGATGCCATTAGGCCCAAAAATACTTTTTTCCCATAGACTTACATTGGGAAAGAGACGTCTGTAACTCAGCGGATAATTTTTTTTTAGGTGAATCAACTCCCCTGTATGAACACTCCAATAGCCCATATTTAAATCATTAAGTCCTAAAAGTAGTAAATTGACTAATAGCCGAATCCAGTTATTTCCCTTCCTCCGTTCATGTAAATGAGACCCAGATCATGACAACAGCGCAAGCCGTGACTAAGGCATGATGTTGGGACCCTGTGACCGAGTCATGTGACCGAGCGGACACTACTGTGCATGTCATATGGGTCCATTTGATGTGGAAGATCGCCAGAAGATCCTGGTACTTTTCCATTTTCAGTGATTCAGTACGTTTTTTTATTTCATTCATGAGGATTATATCTGACAGATTAAAGCCCACTCAGTCTTTTTTACCCGCTGAAGTTCCTTTAAAGGGCCATTACAAGCCATAACATACAGTTTTCACCTGCCAAAATCTGATTGAAGCTCCTACCTTGTGACTGAAAGTTTTTTTCTGCCTCAAAATGACTTGATCTAAATTTTAATGACAAGACCTTGTTAATGAATATTTTCAGCCATCAAACCAATTTACTTACCTCATAGCAATAATGATACTGTGTGTCCCACCTTGTTTCAGTGTACATAGGCACAGTATCTCCCTACAGGTACATATAGTATTTGAAAGTAGTTGTCATGCGTCATGTATAGACATATTTTTTATACAACATAGGATATTTCAATGAACACAGACTCAGAACAACACAATGATTAAAAACTATATAAAACTATATACAATATACCAGTGTATCTGAATTTACACAGTGGGGTGAAAGAGATATCACTGGCATGCCTTGCAAATAAACTGCCTCTTTCGGTTTGTGCAGGCCCTCTTGGCGCAGCTCCTGTGGTACCACCGTGGGCAAAAGGCACAGAATGAGTTGTCATGAATCTGAATTAGACAAAAGAGGAAACCAAAAATGCTGGTAAAATAGTTATACAATAGTCATAGTAATGGTTGATGTGTTGGAAAAATACAAACATGTGCACATTCCTAAGGTCATGACAGGTGACACTCATTGCCCTTAAGGCCTATTTCTGTTTCGGTGTCGGTCACCTAGTCAACGAACTTGTAGCGCCTATTTGAGGACAAGTAACCCTAAAAAGGACAGAAGTGTCGGTCAGATAGACAATGTGAGATATACGACTGTGAGCCTGCACGCAAGGGTATAAATGTCATGAAAAAGGAGAGCCTCCTGGCTCTCAGCCTTGAACATTTATGTTGATGGTTGTTTGCCCACTTGCAAGTGTTTATTAAACCTTTAAAAGACCCTCTCTTGATTTTCGAGTCCTTCTTCACAGAAATTGCCTCCACAGTTGATAATTACTCAGTTTACAAACTAGGCCATCATGCCTTACAACTAAAATAATTATTGTTTAGTATGTTTATGTACTGCTTTTGATAATCATCCTTTTTAAGCCAAACCTGAGAAAGACATGTAAAACAAAAGCAGTTAACCAGTGAGTGTCACCATCCTGCTCCCCGCAAAGATGACACAGGTCAGTCAAGTCATCTACAAAAACAAGTGGAAAATAATTTCCTTTAATAATTATAAGCTATGCCTTTCTGAGTAAATAATAATAATTGAATGGTTTGGTAAGTAAGTTTTGAAAATATGTACAGCAAAAACACGTTTCCATTCAGTCTAAAATGATATGTGGTTCTACATATGCTCCATTCTGAGACAGAAAAAACCTTCAGTCACAACGTAGGAGTTGCAATTATTTTTTGGCAGTTGAAAACTGTCTTCTAATGGCCCTTTAAAGGAATTTCAGCAGGTATAAAGGACTGAGTGGGCTATAATCTGTCATATATAATCCTCATGAATGAAATCAAACCATTCTGAGACAGAAAACAACTTCCAGTCACAGCATTTTATGGTTTAAAGGTAGGTAAAATAATGAAGAGCCATAATTGCAAAATACACCTTTTCTTTATTTTATATATCATCCATCCGTAAATCCTGTTAATCACAGTCTAGTTTCAAAATAAAACTCATACATGGCAAATTGAGCCATCTGCAGCTTGGCTTCAGTGGCTCTCTTCTTCTTTTGGATTTTGTCATTGATGATGCTTTCTGCATGTTTAGCATTGAGTGCAGCAGTCTCAAGGCTGACTGTCTGCCAGGCAACACAAGTGCGTTTCAGCAGGTCACCAACACTTGGAGTGAGCCTTTGGACGAAAATAGGCTCACTTGTGGCATCCCATCCTCATAGCCAAGTTTGTGGTAGAAATCTGCCACACGCTGGCGAGAGAAGGAGCATTTTATTCCGCTTTTACAAATGGATCTGGTCTCCTCTCTGAGGGTCAGCGTGGCAGAAGGACAAGAGGCAGGGAGCTGCTCTCTGCTTTGTATCATTCAAAACAAATGAGTTATTATTTTGTAGACGTTTGGGCAGCTTCCTCTTCATCACAGTTCAGATTATGGCACGGTCAGCTTGCACCAGATAAGTAACCGCCCTTGCACAAAATTTCCCATCACAATAAGTAACATTATCATAATATTATTATTAACTATTGAAAACATTATGAGACTTTTTGGTGTGTGGACAAAATGTCCTGGGTAGAGGAGCATTGTGATCACAAAGTCAGAATTTCTGAGTTTCTGACCATGGCTCTGCTCACTGTGTCACAGTGTTTCCGAGGACAGTCTTGAATACAATGACATATGGACAATAGGAAATGATTGTGCAGGGAAATGATTACCTCTACTAAGCAATACAAAAGTGTGGGTTTGCATATGGACAGTAGGGACATGTCCCTACCAATATTTGAATATTCAAGATTCAAGAGTTTTATTTGTCAAGTACTCATACATGACATCATATATATATTGGGATATGTTTTGAATTTGCATAAAGTTTTGAACTTCAGCAGAAATCTTGATGAACACATATGAGCTATTAAAGTCCACGGGTTTATAATTTACTTAAAATGCATTCATTTATCATAGAGGTGAATAGGTGCCACATGCTCATTTCAAGAGGTTATTTCCCCAAACAAAAGACACAAAAGAGGAGGGAAGAGTAAATCATGCCTACATGTGTGTTGACTCACCAGAGATAACATTAAATGAGACAGAAGAATAAATATTTGAAAGCAATACAGAATGCCTGAGAGCCTTACTGCATTATATTCCATTATATTTTGATATCTTGAATTGCCACCTGGGGCCTGAATTTTGTGTTCTCCTTTACATAAATAAGACATTTTCACCATAAATTGATGTAGAAAAGGCAGAAATTAGTGCATAAAAATTAACGTTCAGACCCCTGCTTAAAGGACCAATATGTAATATATTTACTGTAATAAATCATAAAATTACCATGATATGTCATCAGAGATTAAGGAAACATGCTAAATTGAAATACTGGCTTCTCCAACAACAATGCCACAGCCAGTATGTTCTCCTTTCCTTTAATTTCCATTCCGGTCTGGAACGTCTGTTTTTGTTTTGACCGGTGTGATCCAGTCCACAGCCCATTTCAACACCCCGTTGACACATAGGAAACAAATTGGCATGCAAACACATCCTTCTGCTGCCATGGAGGCAAGCAAACTGGATCAACAGAGATAACGTTAATGTTAGATTCTACCCGACCTGAAAAGCCTCGGCACATCTCTCTGTGGTCCGTGTGCAGCTGGGTTATCATATCATGTTATGGAGGTGATGAAAATGCATGTGAATTATATTCATATTCATACAGTTAAAGAAATGGAATAAATGTGTTATAGCATGACAAAAAAAAAAATATTTAAAGGGACTGTTTGTAACTTCTTACACATATAAATCACCCGGGTCGGTGTCCCATGCGCGCTCGCATATGCCCCTCGCATATGCACGCTCGCGTGTGGCTACGCTGTTCAGACAAGACTCCAACACAAACTACACGAAAGCACCAAAACAGCGAAGTTATATCTAGTGAAGCCCGTCTTGCAAAACTGTTTGCTGCGGTCGGAGGACGCGGGGGAGACCGTAGCTTTGGTCTCCAGGGCCGGAGTCTCTGCTGTACTCTGCTCCTCTGCTCCTCTACAGTGGACGTTTGTGCAGAAATAACTGCTGCAGCTCCTCCAGACCAACAGAGGTTTTCCGTGTCTTGTGAAGTGACGGGGCTCTGCAACGAGAAACGTTATCGTCTCCGACCGGGTGCCGGTGTCTCCCTCCGGCCGCTTTCGGGAGGCTGAAGCAGGAAAAGCCAACACTGGGATCAGCAGTGATTCATGTAGAGACCTTCGTCTGGTCAGCTAACATTACTGCCAAGCAGGTGAAATATAGAGTGATATTGTGGTTTTAGCTGACGTGTGTCGCCCACTGTTTAGAGCGATGCTCGTTCATGTCTATGTAGAGCGAGCAAGCGCGAGCCCGACGCTGACTTTCGTTGACTTAACATCCACAGGTGTCGCTGTTAACAAGCATTTCTGATTCTTACAAACAGTCCCTTTAAAGCCTGAAAACAGAGCCATGAGGAGGTGCAGAAGTCTAGTTATCTCTCAGAACACTTGAATTACAATATGCTGAAAGGTTATGATGGAATTATTGCCCAATGATGCCAATAACATTCTGCCTTCTGCAGCTTTAAAAAGCATATACTTTCAACCATACAAGAGTTCAATGTGAGTTAGCCTGTATGCCATTGAAAATGAATGTCTAAATAAATGTAGTCTGGTGCAAAGTGGGTGCAGTGGGGTCATTCTGCCAGTAGATGGCGCCACCGTTGTTCTCCTCCAGTTTTGGATCCAGACCTCCAGTTTTTCCTCCTGATGCTTCCAGGTGCTGCAGCTGAGCCCTTCCGCTCTCCGTACAGGAATGTGAAGACTGCATTACGTCAGTTCTCCTGCCAGCGGCGAGAAAGCAGCCTCGTCCAGCGGGAGTCTGGTTACTTTTGTTACTTTTTCTGTGGAGAATTAAAGGGACTTTTTTTTCTCTCCCCTGAGGTATTCAGAGTTGGGAGTCCTCCTGTGTGAACGACGGAGAGGAATGCAACATTGTAGCGGAGCATCGCAGCTCTCTTCTGCTTCTTCACTATGAAAAGTTTGTAAACGGATTTCGACGACACTCAGAGCAGATGGAGGAAGCTCAAGGTGAGGAATATCTCTCAGGTTGTAACTTTACACGGAGGATAAAGCTACAGATATATACATTGTTTCCGTTTAGCTAAATATTGTTTTGGAGTTGACACAATGTTGCAAGTTTAAAGCTTATTTGTGTGCAGTTTTCTGTGTTATGTCGGACACATACCTGTTGTTTACTCCCTTTCCTCCCAGTTGTATACCTACTTTTACTCACACTTTGAAGCATGCATTAAGTGAAGTCATGTTTTTTTTTTACAGGTACAGATGCTGGCTGTTACTGTGCGGGATGTGGAGGAGAAATTCAAGACTCGTTTCACATGAAAGTCCTCCAGGACACCTGGCACAACGCCTGCTTTCAGTAAGTGTTCCAGTTTGTGGGTTAAAAACACGCCTGCAAGTACTCCCTGTACTGTAATGAGCTCAGTTTAGTTAGTAATAGATTGATAAGTGCGTGCTTTGTTTTCATAGAAAGAAGAGGAGGGGGGGGGGGGGGGACAGTTTGTATTGACAATTGTTTTTCTGTTTTCTGTTTGGGTCTACTTGTGGATAATCCCAGAAGCTTCTGTCTTGTAGCCTCAACATGGGCCTCCTAGATCTGTTTTTTTTTTTTTTTTTTTAACAATTCACCATTGTGTTTGTGCCTCTCTGCACAAAATGCACCATGTAGGATGATCATTCCTGCTACTGTCAAACAGCTGACAAGCCTCTGTTTGTGGACGGTGCAGGTTCTTGAATACAGATTTCATTTTCATTTCATTTCAAAATTTATTTCGAACATGTAGAATACAAAAATAAAGAAAAAGAATGATCATACCAACAAGTGGACAGTCAGAAACAAGTAGTATTTACATACAATGAAAAGCATAAGAAAAATAAATTGTCAAACACTTGATGCCTTGATTTACATATTCGAAAAGGAGTGAGAAGAAGTATAAACTTATTTAATCCCACCCTTTCTCCATAAGTCAATTATGAATTATTAACCGGCTTCCTTATTGAGCCATACTTATACTCTAATTAAATTTTCCTAAATTTGTCTAACTATAATAATTATTATTATTTATAATTATTCTAACTATAATTATTACCTTTAATCTGTGTCATACAGAAATATAGTCCTTGCCCTATGTGCCACCAGGCGCAACAAGGACTAAGTAAGTAAGTAATACTAATAATCATCCTTATCAAAATATAAATTTGTTATCAATCCAGAATACCAATTCATTAGTTATAATATAACTTAATCACAATACCAATTCATTACTTACATATTTAACTTAATCATATTGACTATTTGTTATCTTTTCTTATATGCACAAATTATTATTTATAAAATAAAATCTATATCTCGATTGGTCAGTGAAATGGTCCTAACTGTCCTAAAGGACTTTGCCCAGACTCTCTGCTCCTGCTCTGAGGCTTAATGATTGCCACACTGGAGGTGATGTGAGCTCTCTGGCTTTCACAGGTCACTGCCCCGTCGTGAGATATCTCTGTGTGGGGCAGTGAACCTGTGGCTGGTTGCCGACATACTGTACATGCCAACATGTAGGGTTTTCCCCTTTGGTTAAAAGCATCATTCACTTGTTCTCATGTGAGATAAGATGGCTCAGATTCTTAAAAACTGATTGGAAATCAAACTGTTGCTGGGCAAAGCTGTTGTGAGGTTTAAGTTGACCGCAGCTGTATTTTTAAGGAAAAGTCACCGTGCCTATTAATTTGACACTAACATTATCAAACAGATGATTAAGAAGTGGGTTCCTGCATCTGTGAATGTAGCCGATTGGAGCGCAGCGCAGGCCACATGCTGTGTAGAGTATATCCAAAAACCTTTTGGTTTTTATGACTGGAGTCTGGCTCTGGAGGACTGTTTGCACATCCAAAAAAGCTTTAAGAATAGAATAAATTTAATGCTGACTGTGTCGTCTGTTTCTGACAACTGAAATAGCTCTCTTGAAGTTTTGAGCCAGTATCCAGCAGCGCACTGTCCTCACATAACCGGGGATTTCACACTTTTTTGCCATCCTCCTTATCGCGGTATCTTTAAACGTCTTCAGTTACTCTTCTTAAAAACTTGCAGACATTAGATATTGTTGCGTGTGAGGGAAGTCAGAGTGCAGTATTGTCTGTCATCTAAATGTGCTGAAGTTTGTCCCTCTGAGGTTTGGGTTTTTTCATTACAAGGTTTAAGATATAGTATCTCCACACTGCAGTAATTAGACACTCTAATCACTGCTCACAATTATGCTTAAAGACCTGAACTTAAGACAATTGTACATTAAAATAAAATGTCCTTGCCAAAGTGTTACCCCTGTGGTGTCCCTATTGTTTATTGTCGACATGCTGCCACTCGCCCCTCCACCATGTACCTCCACCTTGTGTAACATTCTTACAAGCTGACATCACTCTTGTTCCAGTAAACCTGGCCGTGTTATTGAGGCCTATAGGTAACGGCACGCTCCACTCTGCATTCTTAGACAGCGATTCAGAGATGTGAGTCCGCTGTCTCAGACACTGACTGTAGAATTATATGGAAATATCCACCTTTCTTTGGAAAAGAAAAATAATCTTATACTTCACTGGAAGTGTGTAGAGCTGCAGATATTATCACCATGCTTGGCCACAAAAGGACTATTGTATTTCATACTTTTAATACAGGAGTGGGTGATATGTAATCCTCTTGATCTACCCTCAATTGCAAATACACAACAAGTGTGAACATGCAACCTACATAATACATTTTGAGAAACCTTTTTTTATTTCATTGTTACCTAAACAACGTGTCCCTCTCCACTCCTTGGTAAGAGGTTGTTGTGGAGAACATTTGGAGCACTACAGTCACACACCCAACGATAAGGTCCCATTATAAGTGAAACACTCCCTCTTCAGGTCTTCAAGGCCACAAGGTCCCTCTCTTACTATCTCCACTTCATATTCCCACAAAGGAATACACTCCAGCAGGAATGTGGATTTAAGGAAATGAGTAATGTTTACTTTGTAGTGTTTGTGCAGGCAGGACCGTTGCATTGTTCACTGAAGAACCACCTGAGCGTGCACGCCCCCCATTCACCAGCAGCCCGTCTAGAGGGAAGTCAGGTGTTTTTATAAGCACCCTTACATCACTCTATATTGATGTATTAAAAGGACATAATGGGCAATAATTATAGTTTATCAGCTGGGTTTGTCTAGGAATGCTTTTTGTTCAGAGCAAGGTCAGGGTGGAAGTTTTTGTTCTTCCTGCCACACCTGGACAGATACTGAACGTCATACAGAACATACCAGTTTGAATGCTGCACTTTTCACACGGCTTCTCTTCTTTGTACACGTGTATCTTTTATCTGATTGAACCAAACGGTTGCATTGGTATCACCACCAGGCAGTACTAATACTGATACTGATCCTACCAGTACTGCTGTGTATGCAGTAGCTTCACCAATACTAGATTTTTTTTAGGCGGATACCGATGCACATGGAATAACGACATATCGGCCAATATATACATGCATACATACATACATACATACATACATACATACATACATACATATATATATATCTTATCGCTAGATTCTTGCCAATACACAGCCCCAAGACATATACACCAATACAAATTAATCTGTGATAATATCCAAAACCAATTTCTTGGTTAGGATGTACTGTTTTGTAGAATTTCACAAAGCTTTATAAATACTTTAAATGATATAGGGTCCTATTTAAATAGTTTGTGTAATTCTGCATCCAGAGTCTTTAACATCTTTCCAACACACACAAATCAGAGGAGTGGCCTTCAGAGCAGCTGTGGCCACAGCAGCACAGCTACCATTACTCATGCAGTGTTTACCTCAGCAAACCTTCAGCTCTGCTTCCCCTCATCATGTCACAGTGTGATGAATCAGACTGGAGTCATTATTACACTGATGTTGGGTTCATTCTTAAAGAGAACCTATTGTGTTTTTGTTCTTTTATCCTTTCCTTTAGTGTGTTATATAGTTTTTTGTGCATATAAAAGGTCTGCAAAGTTACAAAGCCCAAAGTCCAGGCCAAAGGGAGTTACTCTCCTCCACAGAAACACTGATCTGAACTGGCTTGCTTGAAGTTCTGCCTTTTCTTCTTTAACGTGGTGATGTCATTAAGTAACACATTTGCATAACGGCTAGTTTGGCACACCCTCATACAAAGCTAGTTAGAGCGGAGTCGAAAGAGTTTGGTTCAGTTGACCAATCACAACAGTGAGCCAGCTGACCGATCAGAGCAGACTGATCTTTTCGGGAGGGGCAGATTGGAGCTCAAACAGAGCTTTTCAGGCAGAGAGTAGCCCCTTTCACACAGCCTGGTCAAGGTGGGAATGTTGGGCCATTATTCTGCCTAAAGCATAATAGGTTCTCTTAAATATTTGTTGCTTTCACCTCAGAAGGAAACAGACCGTTTGTTTGTTAAAAGGGCGTTAACATGGATGCCACTTGATGTAAAAAGATAACTTGTGCTATCTCCTCTTTTCTCTTGTGGTGGCAGTTTCTGTTAAAACAAGACACAAACCAACGTAACAACTTGTCTTTCAGTGAATTTAATAAAAAGGCATACATTAATAACTAAAGCATCTGCAGATGGACTCACGAGCACAGCCACCTGTTGTGGACTGTGGCAAGTGAGCCCCGAATACAAAGAGTAGTCAGTATTTACACATTTAAAGCATAACATGAAGATAAGTGCAAAGAAGAAAAGAAGAGAAGGATAGAAAGTATATCAATGTGTCAGCACACAGCAGACAACAGAGCATCACAAGACATAACAAGTATTTCAGCAATCTGTTGTTTGCAGTTACAGAGATCTAAAATGTCAGGTCACTGTCCGATGGTGACGAAGTTGAACATGTGAGGCCCTGAGATTATCTAAAGGTACAGTGTTAAACTGCAGATATGAAAATTGCCATTACACTCTCCATAATAGACGCAGACATGTGTTCTTCCCTCTATGAGATGGCTCCTTCTTAACTAATACCAGAAAACTTTGAAATATCTGGAATATTTGCCAAAGTCAATAAGCCTGGATCAACTATACCTGCAGCGCAGCGAGCAAAGTGATGCATGAGGCTCAGCTGCTGGCCAGCACTGCACCGAAAGATTAAAAATGCATTTTAAAATTCCCACTTAAAGTAATTTATCTGACCTCATCTTCCATATCTGAAATTGTTTGCATAAGACTGTGATATTCTTAATATCATCATAGACTTGAGCATTCAGAGAGCAGTTTCCAGAAAGGCAAAAGCATCAGCAGAGCTCTCACAGTCATGTTGGGTAAAACCACTGTGAATTAGAAAGAGTTGTTAATCAGGAAGTCAGTTGAAAGATTATTATTGTAGTCACTCCTGAGAGCAACCTGTGTACCGCGTCACAGCTGCTATGCTGCTTTTAATCTGGAGTTCAGGAGAAATTTGTCGTGTGAAAAGTTTTACACTCCCATTCAATTGCAAAACGATGTCCAGACAGTAGTGACAGATGCCATTTATTGTGATTCACTTGTCTGCACTTTGTCACCGAAAGGGTATTTTTCAGCATCCTTGCTCAAATTACATAGAAACTTGAGAAACAGTTGGAGTTATTTGCAAAGTCTGAATGCAGCAACAGGACTGCAAACCTTTCAGCAACCTAATCTTTGACAGAGCAGTACATCCTTGATTGTATTCTGGCAGTCGAACCCGCTGCCACCATTTTTTGCATAACCAGTGCAGCTTGTTCAAAGAGCGCTCGTAGCTTTCAGCCTTTCAGGTGCCATCCAGTCTGCGGGAAACTTCAGCATTCCTCACTCTGAACATTTTGTCCCAAAGTCGCAGCCAAAAGATGTTTCCTTAATTCGCTCAGTATCTTCTCGGGTGGCTGCTTGGATCAATCGGTGCTATTATGCAATATGCAAAGTCTTCATATTTGCCTTTTTTTAAACTGTTATTTTTGTAACATTTCACCTTCATTAGACAGTTGACAGTGACTGAAAATTACGGGAGACAGATTGACACACATCACATGATCAATGTTGCTGATGTTCCAGGATGTGAGTAATATAGTTTGCACCTTTGAACAAAAGGCTAAAAGGATGCTTTATTATTTACATTGACCTAGATAAGAAAATGCGCAATAGGAAGTTTAAGTAACTGCAAGCAAGAACTGCACCATAAACAAGCAGATGATCTGAGGACTTTACCCCGTAGAGATTTCTGTAGCCTGTTTTAACGGTTGACAGTATGATGTTGTCAAAGTGGTAGTGCAGTTTACCCTCAAACAACTGGATCATATTAAGGTGCTGGAAATTTGCAAATAGGTAATATGTAGAGGCTAATAACAAAATGGTCCTTGCATCCACCGTCTGCAAAGTGTCCTTTCTCAAAAGTGGTACAACTCTTTTGTGCTGTCTGTTTTTCTTACATCAAACGCTGCACAAATAACAGCACACATGCAAGACCCAGCACATCTCAGGATGGAGGTATTTACTGTGCCCTTCGCCTTGTTAAACTCAGAGAAAAGTACATGCTGTCATCGTCAGGAACGTGCCCCCAGCTAATGTTCCTGTCCTATCCCAACCTCGGAGTAGAAAGTGTTGTTTTCAGGGGTGTGATTTATGGTTTCTACACATGCTCTCACGAGATTGCCGGCGATCCCAACCGACATTACTTTCTTTAAGATGCTGTAGCGGGCTCAGTCTTAAAGCTAGTAAAGATACTGGTATCATATGAAACTAGACGACTTCGGAATCTACTGGTAGCATGTCATGTTGGCTTGTCGGGAAGGGATCCTGTGACCTCTCACCTTAAGATATCTGAATGAAAATAGATTCTATGGGTACCTAAACATGCAGTTTTTTGCATGCAGTATTACTGTGTTATTTCCGCCTATTCTAAAATGGTGTATTTGAATATTTCTGAATGCTGGGGTCCCTAAACAATATTAGAATTACATAAATTGTTATTACTGTAAAGCTGAGACTCTTGTGGATCCAATGAACCCAACTGTATTCATGTGTGATGATGTTAGTCCCCATAGCAGCCATTTCATTGTAGTGAGACCATTTTTTAAGATTTGACCTCACTATATAAAATGACCTGTGGTGACCTCTAAGATAATCACGGCCTCATGAAACTTTACAGCCACAAACTACAGACCTAGAGCATTCAGAGGATGGGTGGCTTTCCTAGGTAGATTGACAATAAGGGGGTTTCTGAGCAGTTTCTAGAACAGAAGTGCTCGCCATCCAATCGTCAAAAAACGCAATTCTTGCAGAAATCTCCAAATGTCAAAAGTTTTTGATACCAAATGACAGCATGGCTTTTTCTAGGGTGTTCCTCAAGGTCTTGGTGTCTCAGTGTAGTATTTTGGAGGACTTATTGGTCATTTTTATCAATTCTCAAGTGGTAAAAATTGTTAAATTTAGCAACAAATCTGTGTAACAAATGGTATCACCCCAAAAATTGCTGCAACAACTTATGAGACATAACTGAGCATGGAAATGGCCATCATATACTTCTATTATAATGTTCTAAACCCTTATACATTTTCAACATTAATTTTAAGTAATCAGTTATTTTTTTCATTTCTGATTTATGACTAGAACAACTTTCATATTAATTTTCAGGTTCCCATCTTTCAGATGATGTACACCACTTCTATGTGACATCTACTGTTGACCTGCTATCTCTCCTTAAAGACAACTTTTTTCCCTCAGCATTTGTGTGGCTCTCCGCTCTTACCTAATTCTGTCTTATAGTGCTTCAAATCATAAACCATTTAATTAATTTTCTGACAATTAGTAAATTGAGTAAAACAAATAATTTGTTTATTTGGATTGGAAATGTATCATTGAAGTCAAGTAAAACGCTAAACATTCCTTGGTTACAGCTATTGTAGACAAAATACACTATAGATTAATTGACTTTGTTGCAGCACTACTGTCTTGTTTTACATGCAAGTTCACCTGTACGAGACAGGGTCGAGACAGAGAGTACTTGTTATTATACGAACGCAGTGGAATTAGTGTTTCATGAGGATCTTTCAGACATCAGCCACATACCTTTGAAATTATCAACAGGTCTTTGAAATAATACTCCAGGCTTTTGAGTCATATCCCCTTGAAGGTGATTGCCTTACAGTCGGGGGGGGGAAAGCCCTCCGCTGAAAGCCCTCATCTCGTCATTCTTCTCTGTTCTTCTACTTTTGTTCTGTGTAAAACGTGACCAGGGCTGTTTTTGTCCTCTCAGGTGTTCTGTGTGCTGTGACCACCTGACTAACTGGTACTATGAGAAGGAGGGCAAGCTGTACTGTCGCAAACACTACTGGGAGCAGTTTGGAGAGATCTGTCATGGCTGCTCTCTGCTCATGACCGGACCTGCCATGGTGAGTCTGCTGCACTTATTGTTGAACACTTTTCACCCTCTGTCAAGAGATTTTTAGGCAATGTCAGTCGGTCCAAAACATGACTAATACAAGAATTAACATAACATTTTAAGATACTAATTCTGTCTGAACCAAAACCTAATCAATTTCAACTCTACTGATTTTACATGTCAAAGTACTATTTGTACAATTACTACTTTTTTTGGCTACATATTTATAACAGAAAGTCTAAGTTACAAACTGAAGGAGGCATAGGAAAGACGTGGGCATTTACCTGGCAGCGGGGATATAACAAAAATGTGCTATTAAGCGTATGAAGGGTAGTGTATTAGGGCTGCAACTAACAATTATTTTCATTGTTGATTATTTTCTTGATTAACCTATTAGATTGTTGTCAATCAGTGTTTCCTAAAGCCCAAGATGATGTCCTCAAATGACTTGTTTTGTCATAGAGGAGTAAAGAAACCAGAAAATATTCACATTTAAGAATCTGGAATAAGAGAATTTTGACTTTTTTTTTCTTACAAAGAGACTCAAAGCGATTTAATTGGTTATCAAAAAAGTTGGCCATTAATTTAATAGCTAACTAATCGATGAATTGTCGCAGCTCTGTGTGGGATATGTAGAATCTATTGTATCTGAAACAGTCTTTAACCATCCTAAAAGTTAGGATATCTTCAGTATCTTCGATTATGACCATTCATCTCTTGCAAGTCTCGCTACTTTATGGAAATGCTATGCTAAATTGCTAAAGTACCCTTTTAATGCTGACGTGGTATGCTAACTCCCTCTGACATCACCCTCACAGCAAACTTGAAATTGTGTTTTTTGCCCCATCAGTGTTAAAGATCTAAAAATATCAGAGGTGTCCGTGCAATTTCCTATTGTTTTCTGGTGTATAATGGGCATTACAACTTCCCAGACTGTTTTATGATTGCGTGAGACGTCAGTCGAGTAAAGCCCAACACTGGGTCAAAACCATTAGTCTGTAGCTACATGTGATTGCCAGGCGTTCAAAGTCTGCTTTACCATGATCGTATAACAACAATTGCCAACAATTTCCTCCTCTACTTAAATAATACCAGGATACCAACAGAGCGTGTCAATGCTCTCTGTGTTCCACTTTCTCCCCACTGCTTCACATTAATACCAACATGCATTAAAAGGCGGGAGGGTTATTACATTTACAGATGAGTGATTCTTTACATTGGCGGCCGCCGCTGAATGCAGCAGATTGGGCTCCAGACCACACTTGTTCCTTCTCTGTACAGAAGTTCCCCACAGTTCACTTCCCCCGAGTGCACAGAGGATCTGGTGGGACGACGCTAGAACATGAGCTGGTTTTGGAGTCCATCATGTTCAGTCCTCTGTGGTGAGGTGGCTCTGTAGATATTACCCAGAGTCCACCACTCCTATCATTATCTGTACTGATGGGTTTTCACAGAGCAACTATCTGTTGTCAGCAGAAGTGTGGACTCGAGTCACAAACTTCATGACTTCAAAATCAAAATCAAAAAAGACTTGCAACTTGACTTGGACATGTAAGACCAGTGATTGGTGACTGGACAAACTGAATTTCTATTTTTTTGTTGTTTATTGCTGAATCCCTAAAACGTGGTGTTTTTTGTTGAACTCTAGTCTTAGTTTTGGTGAATATCATTGGGACTTTTTTATTATCTTACACTTAATCCCCCACATCCACTTTGTTTGAACTAATCCGACAACAGCCAATCAAGTTGCAGGAGAAAACCATGAAGAACTAATGTTACGTTACTGAGCGCCAGTTGGCGGCAGTTACTCTGTTGTTAAAATGGCATTACATTTTTGGTGAAGCATGACTTATTTTGGGACTTGATTGCAAAGACCTGAGACTTACTTTGTGTCTTGCAAAACAATGACTTAGTCCCACCTCTGAGAGACAGAGACTGGAAATGACGGGAGAGGGGGGTATGACATGCAACGAAGGTCCCAAGGCTGGAATTGAACCCGGGATGTTGCGGTAATGTGGCAAGCGCTGTAACCACTCTGCTACAAAGCTGCTCCAAGACTATGTAACTTTTAAAAGAAGAAATAACATGTTCTCTCCTCTACGAATTAAAAGCTTGATTAATAAGCATTAGATTTCTTGATTTTCTAAAGAAAGTGGGAATGGTAAAATGGGATTCAGTCAGATGTAGAGGCCAATGCACCTGGAACCATATCTTATAATGCCCTAAGTCAAAATAGATTTAAAGTAACCAAGAAATAACAGTAAAAGTCAAATCTGGCACCAGAGAAACTGGCGTATGTTGAGTTTGATCCAAATGTCAGCCGGCTTTGTTTTAGTATCTACAAGTTGAAACATGAAATTCAGGTGGCAGCAGCTCTCGCTGGTCACAACCGGGTCACTTGTCTAACATGGAGCCAGACTGAAGTTTTTCTTTTTGCCACCAAGCAACACACACAATGGACTCCTCTATTTAGTATTGGCATCCTGCTTCATCGGCCAGTGAAGCCAAGTGTTTTTGGCAGAGTCGATTTGGCACCGCAGCCTCTCGGCCAGAAAGAGGATCATTGTGGTCCATCAGCAGAGGAGGGTCATGCAGAGCTGCTGCTGCTTGTTAGGCATTCAAGTCCACAACACTATTGTTTTTGTCCTGGTTTTAATTATTTGTTAGTTTACTTATTGATTGAAAACGGTAGTTATATTTTAAGGCACTGTTTTTGACCAGCATTTCATGTAATTTGTCTGCTTTTGCGGTTTCTACCTCTCCAAAATGAGACCTACTTAATTGTTCTTCACTTTGATCCGGTTTTGTTAAGCTCAGTCTGTTAAAGGCAGGTTGTGACTGCGGTCGCTGGCGGTGGTTCTGCTCTTGGCTGGAAGGCAGGGAGTTACAGACAGACTCCTGAGATGTCAATATGATTTGGCTGACATCACTCTAATCTCTCTGTAGCAGCAGGAATCCTTTCCCACACCGACTCACTGAATGACTCAGAGCTGTGGGAAAAAACATTCATCCCTCAATGTGCTTAAATTCCAGACAACTAAATACTGATTCTCTGGATGTGGCCTAAATCCATACTACATATTAATTCTAAGGTGGTTTTGAGTATGTTATGTATTCACACCAGAACAGTCAATATGACCACCCTTGATTTTTACCAGCCCAAGGCGACTCTAGTATTGTTTTAAACTTGTGTGTCATCATGGCAAAATGTGGTCCTGCAACACCTACTGTATCAGGAACTACCACGGAAGTGGTTTCGAATTCTCTGCCAGTTGTTTATATTTCTGTCTGACGGTCTGTGGACAGATTTCGCAAGATGCAGTTATGAAACTTTACAGGTGTGTAGTTTAGATCAAAATGATAGTTGAGTTTGAAGATGGGTGTGGTCCCAGCAAGGGTGCTGGATGTAGGTCTGAGCTGCTTGTCTCTGACGTTCTCGCTTTAAAAACTCATGTAACTAGCTCACAATCATGTGCTTTCTCTTTCATTAACACCGCCTGATTTCCCTTTCTGAAATGTATATACATGTTTTACTTCTCTTTCGCTCTCATGCGAGATGAGGTAATGTGCCCGCCCTTCCGCAACCAGGTACTCTAATTATGCACATACCTCAGGATGCGGGGGTAAGAAGTGGGGAAGGGGACATTGGCCCCCCCATTTTACGCCCCTGGTGTGATCTGGCTAGTGTGAACCCATCCGAAGATAGTCTCTAGTGTGCCGTTGATGGACATTATATAAAGAAATGGAGGAGCTGCTCACAGCTGGAAAAAAAATTAAAACAAATTATGACTGGTTTTGAAACAGCATCAGGAATTATTATAATTATAAAGCCGCAGTTTGATTGACAGCCAATTGTGTACGTATTGTATTATTTCCTGTTAGGAGGAAATGGTTAAAGGTCCCATATTATCCTCATTTTCAGGTTCATACTTGTATTTTGTGTTTCTACTACAATATGTTTACATGCTTTAATGTTAAAAAAAAACTTTATTTTTCTCTTACTGTCTGCCTGAATATATCTGTATTTACCCTCTGTCCAAAACGCTCTGTTTTAGTGCATTTTTAACAGAATTGCGTTCCTTGGCAACAGCTTGGGTCCAGTTTACATCCTGTCAGCTGCTGTCATTCACATACACTGCAGCTGGAAATAAACTGGGACCCATTTAGAATGTTTACGTTTACAACTGTGAAATGGTCTAAATATTGTAGATTTGTAGAGTGTTTCGATATTTTCATAGTATTTATACAACACTTAAATCTGCTTTATCATTAAAAAAAGACATGAAAATCTCACTTTTTACAATATGGGACCTTTGGGTTGATGTCATGTGCTAACTGCAAATACTGTGTATCATAAAGATTATAATACTATACTATTATATTGTCAGTATGTCGTATGGAATTGGGACACATCCTGTGTTTTATAATATTTCCTATTCAATGCTATTTCAATCTCTATTGAAGAAAACCTTCCCGTAATTATGCATTTTTACCAGTTTCTGTTAAACTAAAGTTTTCACTTTCTCACCACATGACTCAGGTGCACATGTAGATTTTCCACTGAACCACATTTAAAATGTAGGCTTAACACTTTAATCTCATAATTAACCCTGAAATCAACATTTTCTGTGTTGAGGTATGTGCATAATTAGAGTACCTGGTTGCGAAAGGGCGGACACATTACCTCATCTCGCATGAGAGCGAGAGAGAAGTAAAACATGTATATACATTTCAGAAAGGGAAATCGGGCGGAGTTAATGAAAGAGAAAGCACATGATTGTGAGCTGGTTTCATGAGTTTTTAAAGCGCAGACGTCAGAGACGAGCAGCTCAGACCTGCAGAAGTAGGTGACATCATAGCTGATTCCAGACAGTGTGAGTGTGAAGCAGCTGTGTCACCGGCTCACAGCGGGAGGAGGGCACAAAGCAGCGCAACACACTCATCTCTGACGTGCAACGCACAGCAGTCTCACCGTTGGCATATTGCGTCTTACTGCTTAGAGTCGCATTGACGTCTGGAAGATCAACACATTTTGTTTGTGGTTCCAGGTGGCCGGAGAACACAAGTATCACCCAGAGTGCTTCGTGTGTCTGAGCTGCAAGGTGGTGATTGAGGACAGGGATACCTACGCCTTAGTGGAGCGATCCAAACTCTACTGGTAAGACACCTACACAATTTAAAGCTTTTTGCAATATGGACTTAGCTTTGGAAGGAGTTGGGAACACATGCAGCTGCCAGTCTCAATATGCAATGCTAATTATATAGTGTGGAAGTAAAGGTAGGAAGTAATAGCGTTACTGAATGTGAACATAACATCCTTTTATTAGAGTTCTAGTTTGTTCTTGTTACAGGAACCATATTATTACATGGAGGCACCTCCTCACTGTTCTTTGTCTTATATGAAATGTTTATTTTTTCAGTTAACATGTGAGTTTATTATTCAGAGATGGACAAAGTGTCCTCAAGTTAACATTCAGCCAGATCTAATTATCAGTCAGTCATTATTCCATGACTCCTCCAATCTTACGTATTTGAAAAGTAACTGAACAACAAGCACACGTCCACACATGCAGTGATTCACCTCCCCTCCCCTCTTCTGTTGTGTGCAGTGGGAAGTGCTACAAGCAGGTGGTTCTTACACCCATGTTGGAGAAGCGCTCACACGATTCAGTCCTGGACTCGCTACCCCACACCGTGACGCTCATCTCAATGCCCTCTGCTGCCAACGGCAAGAGGGGCTTCTCCGTCACAGTGCTGAGGGACGACAACGGCTCAGCGAGTGTTCAAGTCAAAGAGTAAGTGGAACCTGGTGGAGGCTCACCTCTGTACCTGTCTGGCTGTTATGTGGGGGGAGCATGAGTAATTTAAAACTGATTATAGGGCAGGACACTGGTGTGTGTGTGTGTGTGTGTAACTGTAAGTAAAGGTAGTTATTGATATGATGTAAGAGCGTGACCCAGTTCTCTTTAAATACATACGGCACATTCCCTGTTTAGTGCTAATACTCACATATAGGTGTTGGCACTGTTTTTTTTTTCCAGAGTCAGAGGGATGCTTATTAGTCCAGAGGTCCGAAATGCCATCCATGTTGGGGACAGGATCCTGGAGATTAACGGCCTTCCTGTCGGGACACTGATGCAGGAGGAGGTGGGTTTATACCTCACACACATCTCTGATGCTCTGATGGTGTGATATGTGATCTCAAATTCCTCAAATGAAGCTAATTAGTGTCGCTATTTAGGGCAAGTTCATTCCTTGAGTGCAATTTGCAAAGCTATGTTCTTATTCTACAAACACATGCAAATGTGATTTTTGGCATTCCTCACATTCCTCCATCATTTAAACATTCTTCACTTGGGAGAGGATGGTATGTGGAATGACTGCACTTAGTATCCCATCTCATAGGTTGCGTTTTTAGTTAGTTTTGACAGGTAATCTGATTCAAGGTCTTGTGAAACTCTTCTGCTCTCTGTCTTTTGTAGAAGAAGTACAATCAGTTGCCAGTTGATTAGGTACACCTAAGTCTAAAACTGCATTCACATGATACAAAATTTGCTCTTCACTCACTGCGAGGTTGGGCACAGAGCCATGAAGAGGCAAAGAGCAGCACAGGTATAACATGCCATCAAGAGCAACATAAGGAAAGCCGTTTACCGTTGCAGCTGTTCTCATTGGTTGCGCTGTGAAAGGTCAGCAGTAACCGAGGTAAAAGTTGAAATAATTTGAACTTTGAGGGCAGGGCTCGGTGGCAATTCCAGGCGGTGCGCCTCGCCAAGGGTAGCGTTTTCTGTCTAGTGGAGCGACTCCAATCTCCCCGTAGGAAAACAATAGCACAGCCAGCGCAGTGTGATTTTACTGCTGATCATATGTGTTTTTTATAATTAAATATCCATAGTTAAGTTAAAATTTAGTTTTAAGTATGGCGAGAAATCATGGGAGTCTTGGGAAGAGCGTGATATATTAGGAACTAATCATTTTAAACTCCTTCAACCCTAACTCTGGTTTGTTTGTTCAGGTGGATGATCTTATTTACCGCACCAGTCACACGCTGCAGCTCCTTATAGAGTATGACCCAGTCAGGCAGCGTTTAGACCGGCTCAGGCTGGGATCACCAAGAACCCATCTGGGAGTCCCCGCCACCTCCCGCATGCGTCTGTCCTCACCGTCTGACACGGTCTTGGAGAGATCCGATGTGGTTGATGACGGCACACTGAAAAGGAGGTCTTTGAGGTGAGTTAGAGCCACACCGCTTACATATTGTGTGTCTGTAATGGACAAGAGATGAGTATGTCATTTTTAATCAACCATCTTCTCTCTATTCCAGGCGCAGTAACAGCATATGTAAGTCCCCCGGGCCAAATTCTCCTAAAGAGATGCCTTTTATCGGCCGCTCTGAATCCTTGAGATCCTCCAATAGCTGCTCTCATCGCATCTTCCGCCCATGTGACCTTATCCACGGAGAGGTCTTAGGAAGAGGCTTCTTCGGACAGGCCATCAAGGTCAGCATCAGTTCTCCACCGTGTATATTTAACTGCTACCATTCAGGACTTTTTTTTGTTCCTCATGATATGGGCTTCATGTAATACAAGTGTTGCTTTTGTCCCACTAACAGGTGACTCATAAAGCCACAGGAGAAGTGATGGTGATGAAGGAGCTGATCCGTTGTGATGAGGAGACCCAGAAGACTTTCCTAAAGGAGGTTAGTCATCTGCAGCAGAGTCCTCTGGCTCTGCATAGAGCTGTGATTGATTATACTGAGAGCACAATCACCTCTTTGTACCTTGTTATTTTCAGTCATCAGTCTGATTTTTATTGTATTTAATGTTTTTTTTTAATGGATTACATTTTTGGAAACCGATTATCAGCTTTCAATCGTAATGGTAGACTTCTTTTTAACTCTGTTTCCTTCTAACTCTCCAGGTCAAAGTAATGCGATGCCTCGAACATCCCCACGTTTTGAAGTTCATCGGTGTTCTATACAAGGAGAGGAGGCTCAATTTGATAACCGAGTATATCCAAGGAGGCACGCTGAAAGATTTCATCAGAGACACGGTGAGTTGAACTGGTTGATTCACTTCACGTCTTTTTCTCAGTAAAGCACAAAACACCCCTCAGTGGCCACAGAGGGGGCTGACCTGAAGTAAACTCTGCACTGATAGGGGGCTCTGTGCTCCTTAGTGGGCCGGCTAGCATGTCAACTGGTATGAGAGAAGTTGGAGAAAGTGTTTCCAGGTGAAATGTAAAGAGCTTCCCCTCCTCCAAAAGCCGTTTTTGAGAGGCAGTTCGACCCAATGAGGAGAGGGAGAGTGTTTTCTTTTGGTTTCTAATTATAAGTAGTGTGGGGGAGGGCCAGTTTTAAGGGTTAATCTAGTTCACTGTTCCTGTTAAATGCTGTTTTCCTGTCTCTACCTTGGTGCAAAATCATTTTGTATTACCCCTGTTACACATTATGGCCTCTGAGGGAGCATCTATTCATTTCTCTCTCTTGTTTTTTTTGTCTTTACTTGGGACTAACAGGATCCGTTTCCATGGGAGCAAAGGGTGAGCTTTGCAAAGAGCATCGCTTCTGGCATGGTGAGTTGGCCTCTTGCGAAGACATTATTATTAGTGAGATCTGGCTGCTATTTTCAGCTGCCCAAATGTGTGTAAATGTGCTCTACGGCACAGGGGAAGGATTAAAGATGGCCTCAGTCATGCTGAAAAGTTTCTACTATATAAAAGTGAGTTTTCTTGCACACGTGTGAATTTTACCCTCCTTGACTCTCCTCTTTGTTTCAGACCTACCTTCACTCCATGAGCATCATACACAGAGACCTCAATTCTCACAACTGCCTGGTTAAACTGGTAGGTGACTGACAAGGCATCTTACCAGCCATCACACCTCGTAAAATCTGAACAATAAGATTTAAAGGGTGGGAACAATTTGTACTTCTCATGAACCGAGAAAAAGTTGGCGTGCGTTCAGTTGTGAGTGAAAGTAGTTCCCAGCTCTGAGACGGTTGTCTCTGTATGAACAAGAATAGTTGTAAAACTTTTTTTTAACGTTTCATGTGAACTCAAGATAATGTTACATTATTTTAGCACGTTCTACTCGAGCCTCAAAGAGCATTTACTATATTTAGGATTCCTTGATATTGGAGAGCGTTTATTCTTCTTCCTGAGAAACTGCAGATAAGTTCAATGCAAGCAGCATTTTCTGTTTTACAAACAAAGAGTACAAAAGCACATAAATAATTGGCAGAGGATTAAAAACAAACAAAAACACCCACAATAAGATAAATAAGTAGAATAAGATAATAAAATTAAATTAAATTGGGTGGAGTTACAAGTTGCTTACAAATTCAACATGAAATATCATTGATGAGTTGTGTCCTAAATTCTACTTATTTTTACCCCGATATTTAACTCTTACTCTTTACTGTAAATCAAGTTAAAAATTGAACCATTAAGCGTTGTCTTTCAACAGGACAACACTGTGGTCGTTGCTGACTTTGGACTGTCCCGACTCATCCTTGAGGACAAAGTGAAGCCTCAACCTGAAAAAACAACCACTAAGAAGAGAGTCTTGAGACGCATCGACCGAAAGAAGCGGTACACTGTCGTGGGAAACCCGTACTGGATGGCTCCAGAGATGCTAAATGGTGAGCCGCTGACAAAAGAATGATTGATTTAGAGAGGATCATTCATTCTTTAAGTCAACAAGTGCATTTAATATATCCTTTTACTTGATGTTATTTCAGGTAAACGCTACGACGAGAAGGTGGACATTTTCTCCTTTGGGATTGTACTCTGTGAGGTGAGAACATGCTGATTTTACCAGATTATCTGCTTTGATTTTCTGATAACATACCTTGTGATTGTTATAGTTAATAATACTATATACTATTATTAGATCATGACAAAACACCCTTGTGAAAATGTTGGATTGCCAAACATCTTTCAAGTCTCTACAGATCTGAAATGCAATTGTATTCTTAAGAAATTCTAGGACGTTATGCAAGTAGACACCATTGTAGTTAGTGGGCTGAAACACGTTATGGCCTGTGCTTTTCTTTGTTATTTCTGAGGTGTGTGTCTGGGCAGACTGACGCTTACCATCTCCTCTGTCTCATGATCCAGATCATTGGGAAAGTCTCTGCAGACCCCGAGTGCCTTCCCAGGACTCTGGACTTTGGCCTGAACGTTTGCAAGTTTGTGGAGAAGTTCCTCCCTGACGACTGTCCACCAGCTTTCTTTCCACTGGCTGTGGCATGCTGTGACCTCACGCCAGACAACCGGTGAGCCCCTGCTGGTGTTGTAATAGTTTACACTTCATTTATTATGAAAAGCAGTAGTGGAGCACTGCTTCTTAATAACCTGAGCAAGGCCAAATCGAGAGATATGCAGCAGCTGTGCAGCAAAAATTGGGAATTATTTAACTGGGATACAATGTGAATAATAGTATATTATCCAGACAGTTATTTGATATCAAGAGTCTGTAGAAGCAGTGGGGAAGAAAAACAACTGCTAATAACAGATGCCATCTCGACCTGCCTGTACTGGGGCACGCCTCTGCTGCCAGATTGCTTCCTCATGTTTTCTCTCAACCTTGTCAGTTGAGTTTTAACCTCAAACCCCTCTGTGTGCCCTCCTCCTCCTCCTTTTCCTCCCTCAGCCCACCTTTCCAGAAGCTGGAGGACTGCTTTGAAGCTCTGTTCCTCAACCAGGAGCTGGGGATCCCCCTGCCAGCCGAACTGGATGAACTGCATCGGCAAGCAAGTCGACTCTACTGGCCTAAAGACGGCGCCCCGTCCCAGAGCACAGATCAGCCATCAACCCCAACAACAGCGGCCTCTCCGGACTCTTCCAGCGTGGCAGACGTTGGCACCTAGGACCTGTGCCTCTCTTCTTTGACCCCTCTGAGCTGCTGCATTAATCCCGTGGATGAGGAAAAGAGGATAATCGCTTTGAGCCTGAGCCATATTAGAACTGGATAACCTGAGGGAACTCTGAGACTCCCAATTGAACTGCATTGTGGGTGGAAAGACACATTTCAAAAAGACAAGTGTTAGTTACTTTTTGTTTTTCCCTACTAAGCCCCCACTCAACACACACAGGGTTGTACTAATGTTTACTGTGTATAAAGACGCTATGCAACTTTCTTTGGTCCTTTCCCCGACAACAGACAAACATCTTTATAAGGTGGAAGACCTTGATGAGCATGATGTGATGGCAGTTTTGTTTTTCAAGCTGTGAAGTCTTTGTTTTCTTTGTGTGGAATGCACTGATCACTTCAGCAGCAAAGAAAACAAAGATGCTCCACCATCAGGCTGACTCACAGGTCTAAGTAAAAGGAGGGCGGGGCTTCAAGAAAACAGGTGCGACTTAAAGAAGCAGCTGACCCTGAATAGTTTCATCACTCTGAGATTTGGCACAAGATGATAAAGGATTTTTTTCATCTAAGCACCACTGATCTAATATTTGACGAGATGGTTACAAGTATGGTTCTGTACTTTTGTAGTCTAACAATTTTAATTAATTTTTTAGGATGATGAATGAACTCTATTTAGATTTTTGCCACACTGACATTTTGTTTCACTGACATCAAACACCTGATGCCTATTTTACAAAACAGGAAAGTAAGGCTGTTATTAATAATCATGCAACTCTTGACCATAAAAGGTTGCCTTGTACAGAAGAACTGGATTTTTTGTTTTATTAAGTCATGTATATAAATATGTATATATTATGCCTCTGAGGGATGCCATTTTCTAACGGGAACTTTAGATTTGTAGATTTTCAGACATTTCGTCAACGATGGACGTTTTTGCCTTTTTGTTATCATCACGCAAGGTACTGACGACCAGTTGTAACCACTATTATTTATATCACCGTAGTGTTTCATAAATAAACCTTTTTAAAGTTGGCTTTTTATTGTCATTCTTCAGTTTTGCATGTTGGTAAAGTGTTGCGAATAACCAGCTCTTCTGGAGACCTATTATGCTTTTGTGCTTTTCCTCTTTCCTTTAGTGTGTTATATAGTTTTTTATGCATGTAAAAGGTCTAGAAGTTAATCTCCCCCATAGCAACACTGCTCCTGAACTGCCTGAAACGCCTTAATTAAAGTCCTGCCTTTTCTTCTTTAACGTGGTGATGTCACAAAGTTACAATACAAGACATTTGCATAACGTCTAGTTTGGCACACCCTCAAGCAAAGCTAATTAGAGCGGAGCTGGAGCACAGTCTGAAGAGTTTTATTCGGTTGACCAATCACAACAGAGTGGGACAGCTGACCAATCAGAGCAGAGGTTTTTGGGAGGGGGTGCAGGAGCTCAAAAAGCATTTCAGACAGAGGGTGAAAAGAGGTGCTGCAGCACAGCCGGTATGAGAAAAGTAAAGTGTTTTTTTAACTTTAAATCATGTAAACATGTTCTAGTAGAAACCCAAAATACAAGTATGCACCTGTAAATAAACATAATAGGTCCTCTTTAAATAATTTCTAGATCCATTTGCCTTAAAACACACAAAAAGAACTGTTCCTTTTTCTTTTCCTACAAGAAATCAGTTCACAGCTGAACTGACATGGTCATATTTTATAATTCGTCAGGGAATTAATTGATAAATGACAAAATGATAAAAAAGCTCAATTGTTGTCCTCTATAGGTAATGAAAATAAATAATTCAGAAAATGTATTGGTTTCAACTTCACAACAACAGAATGTCTTGCTTTTGTCTGCATCGTAACATACTGTACATTTTTAAATACCCTACTTATATTTTTTGTCAGACAAAAGCAGATATAAGGCTTCCTTTTTGTAATGTTTGCTTTTGCCATTTTTCACAGAGTAAATGATAAATAGGCTTAATGACAAAATATTAAATTGGTTATTTTAATCATTATTACTTGCCACCTTAAAAATGATTCTCATTGATTGGAATTTATATCCGCTTATTTTAGCACCTTTGAATAAAGCTGTGGATCATCAGATAAAAGGTGAATATTGTCATTTAATCAGAAATAAATCAATAATGTGTCACTATCACAGTGTCTGTGCCGATCTCTGAATAACATCCAGAAATCCAAACTCCCTTGTAACATTTTCTTTCTGTAGCGGTTAAAGTTGAGATGATTTTACAAGCTTCTTCAAATCTCTTTGTCCTACTTGTACTTGTTACCTTATTATAATCTTAACCTACTTTCTCGGCTGACTCCAATGGCTGACATACTGTGTGTATATAAGATTTGCCAACAGAGGGAGCTGCTGCAAAAAGTTCCTCCTGTGAACAAACCTTGAATACAACAAGACACAAAACATCCAAGCATTCATCATGTTGTCCTACCTCTATAATTTTAAATGTACAAATGACATCACATCATAGCATCTGAGTTTGATGTTTTATTTCAGTCTCAGCAGTCAAAATCATATTGACATTCATACAAATACAAGTGCTAAATTCAAATGCTGAGCCACAGTATTTAGAACACGTTGCTTGTATGAAGAAAACAATACAACCAGCACACAGATGCTTTAAAACGATGGAGCAGCAGTAACCAAAGATTATCAGTGACGTGGATTCAGCAATAATCACAAAACAAGATCATGTGGAGTGACGGGAGAGAAGTAGCGATGCATCACGTGTAACAAACTAACGATGATTTCTATTTCCAGGCAGGTATTTTCTAAGATGTCTTCTTCAATCAGTAGTTCTACTTTTTTAAGATGCAAAAATAAAAATGGCCCCTGAATACAAACATACAGCAGGTAACCATGTGCATGCACTCATGTTTTTGAACACCAAACTTTGGACTGTTTTTATTCTACTCCATCCCCGTCTCTACCCTGAAGCATCAATTGCATAACTCAAATCTAATCTCCAGTCTTCTTCAGTACTTCAACACAATCCCTGTCCTGCTCTGCAAAGACAGACTGATTTCTCTTCTTTGTTGTGGCAGGCCTGTTTTGTCCTGAGGACTATCTACTGTCTCTCGTGCTTCCTGAGAGCACTCAGTATATTTCCTGTCACTCCTTAACCCGTGGAAGAAAAGGGCAAGTCCTCTTTTATGTCTGCCGACGACCTGACCACACGTCATGCTTTGTAACCGGCACGTCGATTACAAAGAGAAAAACAAAAAAAATCATCCGGGTTAAAGATAAACAAGTACATTCAGAAGTATCATGCTAAGGCAGAGTTGGAAGTCTTCCCGTGTCTTCAGTGGGCCTGTTTTACCTCATCCTGTCTCAGAAGAGGATATTTTTGGACACATCTGGGCCACCAGTGTGTCTCCAATAAAGCAGTCTTTATACATTTCTTATCCGCGTCTCCCTCGGCACAGCCAACAGGTCAATACAAATATCTGTGGAGAAGACTTTCTCCACATGGAAGCATACTAAAAAACAAAAGGTTATAAACCCCCATTCCAAACAAAGAACTGGTTTCATTACACACCATTATAAACACTGACTAGTCCATCAGACTAGATCTTCATACTGTTTTTTAAGGGGGCAGCACATGACCTTATTTTCTTGGCTATCAAATGTATCAAAAAAGACCTCATGTCATATCTTCATTCACAACAGATTCACCATAAATGGTGCCCACAGCTTGTGTTGTTTGTGCCTCAGATGTATAAAAACCAAAGGAAAGGAGACACAAAGGACATTCAGTTCAAGTCTTTGGAGCGATCACTGCTCCCTTACTCCGTTTAAAACAGAGGTTACTCAGGGAGGCAGGAAGGAGAAACAAACATGTGAAGAAGTGTTTTGGTCCACAAAATGTATCACTAGTCCAGCGTTCGAGGACTACACACGCCTACTCATGCTCCGGGGGTACCGGCCTGCTGGCCCATGAGAGGGTCCCCGCCCTCCATGTCCTCCTCCTGGACGGGGGTCGTGTCGTGCTCCGCCGTGATCACGATGGTGTTCTCGTCCACCAGCTCACAGGTGGGGTTGGAGAAAGCCGACAGGGGAAGGGTGATCCTCTGCATCTCACGCTCGTACACTCGCTGCTCATGCTGCTTCTTTAAGTCCCGACCCCTGAACACAAAAGAGATTCATCGTGGTCATCAATACAAGTGGCTTCCAGTTTGCTTTAGAATCTATTTTAAGCTCTTGATGTTTGTTTTTAAAGCCATTAACGGCCTCGCCCCACCTTATTTGTCCGAGATTTTAACTCTCCGCGAGCATAACAGGGCTTTGGCTTCGGGTCAACTTTTTTAGAAGTCCAACGGTCGAGGTATAAGCTGTGGGGTGATCGTGCTTTTACTGTCGCTGTTCCTAAACTATGGAACAAGTGACCCCCTGATATACGCACTGTCACTGACGTAGTACTTTTTAAATCTAAACTCAAGACTTTTTTATTTAGATTGGCTTTTAATACCTTGTAGCCTGGTGACATTTTTCCTATGCTTTTTTATCCCTTTCTATGATTTTATGATATGTTATGTTTTTATTCCTGTTATTTCTTGATGTTAATGTAAAGCACTTGGGGTACCTTTTGGTTATTGTAAAGGGCTATACAAATACATTTTGATTGATTGATTTATTGATAGTGATGTGATTCAATGTTAATAAAATAATGTTAACTTTAATTATCCCTCTCAGCTAAAGATCAAAGCGATCATACAAATTAACAATCAGTGTCAAGTCTTATTTTGCTGTTGTCATAATAAAAATCGCTATCAGAGTGATACTGATGCTATGTACCACCCAAGCTAAATATTCATGATAAGGAGCTTCAGATAACATACTGTATGTAGATAACAGAGTCTATTGTAACTCGTGCCAGGTCTGCAGCAAAGGAAAGGGGCAGATGGTGAAAGGGAACAGACAGCTGACAAGCTGGCGAGGACTTTATCTCTTCAGTGATGAGGCTGCTTTCTACTGATCTGGAGCCAAGACACCAGAATACACTGTTGGATTCAAAACACTTCCTACCTGCATGCTTCAGTGCAGCATATTGTGCAACACCACTGATTGTGCAACACCACTGATTTCTTTACACTAGTGTGTAGTTCATTTTAGCTTAAAGCGTATTTCCCAGAAACGTTCTTGCTTTCTTGCCCAGAATTGGGTGAGGAGATTAATACCTCATGTCTGTGCATTATGTAGCGAGAGCCAGCAGCTAGTTAGCTTAACTCAGCACAAAGACTGGAAACAGAGGGAAACAGCTAGCTTGGCTCTGTCCAAAATTTTTAAAAAAATCTGCCCGTTTGTTTAATCTGTACAAAAACCAAAGTGTCGTCAAAGATTATAGAAGCAAAGAGACGAAACTCCGGTGTTTTTTGACAACAGTCGCTGCCGCCATTTTGGACTGAAAACGCTTATTATATTTATAATAATATTATAATTATAACAATTTATATTTTATTGTTCGACACAGGGCATTTCGGCAAAATATGACAAAAGAATAGAAATAATTTAGTTTTGCACGGCACTATTTCTGCCGTCCGGTAAGCACACTGCTGTGCACTGATATACGTCTACATATACAGTCATACTATGCGTTCCTTGGTGTCGTCAACTTATTGTTTTACGGGGGGTTACTGTATGTGTCAGACTATTTCTTGGTCGGAACCAGAAACGTCCTGGAGCTGGTTGCCCTGCAAACTACCCAGGCTAGCTGTTTCCCCCCTAGCGGTTTCCAGTCTTGCTGTTAAGCTAAGCTAACTGTCTGCTAGCACCAGCTACATGTAGTGTGCTACAGGGATGACGTATTATTATAGGCTCATTTAGCCACTTGTTAGCAAGCGCCTTTTCTAAGACACGTAAAAGCTTCAAAATTCACTAGTAGGATATTTACTGACGTATTTTATATGGTAGAACAAAACGTTAAAGTCTCTTAAGCTTGTGTTAAAGCTGCAGTGCGTAGAAATCCGGAAAACGCAAAATCCTGCATCCCCTCGAGCTGCTCTCTCCGCTCTCCCCTCTCTGTCCGAAGCCCCTCCCCCCACACGAGAACGGGCATATGCACGCGCTTCATACGTGCTCGCTACATCTGAGGAGGCTACCGCAGCGAGCTACACATTACCTTCTAACGACATCAACAGTTTGGACTGTCTTTTTGAAAGTCTGTCTTTCTTTTTTTGGGTTGTTTTGAGGTGTAGGCAGTTGCTGCCAATGCTGGAATAGCAAGCTTTCCAGTAGGTTGTTCCGCCATTGACCGAGGCTTTCACTATCTGCAGAGACCAGACGTGAACGCGCATCTCCTTTTGTGGAACAGCCAATAGGAACGCTCTCTCTGAAATGCCCTGTGATTGGTCAAAGTCTGCCGTCACGGGCAAGATTTTCTAAAGCCTGTAAACAGAGCCATGAGGAGGTGCAGAGGTGTAGTTTTCTCTCAGATCACTTGAATTACAATATGCTGAAAGGTTATTATGGAATTTTTGCCAAATTATGCCAAAATATTGTTGCCTACTGCCACTTTAACCACAGACCTTCTTTCAGGCATCTCACTAAACCCATACAAAAAAAACACTGACTTTGAGACGAGGGAACCGGAAGTGCTAAAATGTGAAATAATTTCAAGGTTTTAGGACTCATTCCTGCACCACTCTATTTAACTGACAGATATAGCAAGAGTGGTATCAAACTTCTCATCGAACTCTCGGCAAGAAAAAGAATAAGCATACTTCCCAAAATGTTGAACAATTCATTTAAATCATTATTGTAGGTTGTTCACAAAGAGATGTTCAAAGACTGATTACTGCACGGCAATCTGATGTGGTGTATTTTTAACATTGGGGGCGTCCATACGGCATTGATTCAAAACACTTGCTCATTACTGCAGAGCGTCAGGATTCACAGGGAGCTATTCAAAGTGCTTGTGTATGGGAAGCCTGCCAGGGATCTGTGTCCTGGTCAGTACACCACCTACTCTGACTGATTGGTCAAGAGCCTGTTCCCAACGGGAGTTTATAGTATGAACGTTTGCATGCATTACACGCTGAGGGCAGGTATAAACCCTCTGACATAACATGCTGCTCCTCCTTATTAATAATCACCTCCTAGAATAGAAAACAAAGACTGCTAATCAGATTTGACAGCCAAACACAGGCCTGTGAGGGCATTTTGTGCTGGGCCAAAGGGAATCGCAACATGGGGGCCATCACTTTGCACATTACATAACTGCAGCGAATGTGCACGTGTCTCCATCCAATCCAACCCGCTCTTCTCTTACCAGAATATAAAATAAGAAAGCTCAAAATAGACGGGAGGGAGGGGGAGGCATTTCATTTCCGGCTGTGTTCCTCCCCACGTTCTGCTGTGGGGTTTTCTGTGTGATAGAGGCATTTAAATCGCTGCATTACATCCAAGTGGAAGAACACAGAGCATCGTTGGGGAATGTGAACAACAGCTGATGCCCTAAACTCAACAGACCATTTAACGTGCACATGTTTTAACTAACCATTCTAGCATGTCTCCTGTGCATCTTAGAGGTGTGAACAGCACTACATGTTCCAGTGGAAACAGGAAGCCACAAGAAAGCTCTGAAGCGCCACTGTTACAGCAGACGTGCACAATGTAATAAAGACACCCTGGAAACTTTTAAAAATTAAATACCTCTTCAAAGAGAAAGAAAAAGTAAATGCTGTACAGTCTTTCGTAAAATCCCTCTAAGACTGAACCAAATGACTGATCATCTTGCTGTGATTTAGATACTGACCTCTTATAGAAGTAGCCAACTGTGATGCCTGCTCCGAGGAGGATTATAATTGCCATCATGAGGATGCCGATGACGTAGCCTGAAAAACAAAAAACATAAAAGGTTAAAAACTGAACGAACAAAGTGAACACAAGTGTATTTAGTTCATGTAGCAAGGCATAACTTCTAACTAAGTTTATTCAAACCATAGACTGTATACAAAGATGGACGCGTCTCCCCTTCCTCCCACTGTACTAAATTGAAGCCAAAATATCCCGGATACGAGAGCTGCCACCTTGAGATTTTGACGTCATTTGGAGCCAGAATCTGCGCAGTAGTCATCGGGCGGTGGCGCCGCGGTACTGAGGTCACCCGCCCGAACCAACCACCAGCCAAGTACGGCCGCAGGTTGTCAACGAAAGAGTCTCACAGTCGTCAATCATGAAGTCTCACCCCCTTTTTGTTAGCATCAAATAACTAATTAAAACCAAACACTTGAACATACATCTGCGTGATGAGAAACTTAAAATGACAGAAACCACTTAAAATGACAGAAACCATCTTTGGGAAAAATGTATTTGATGTGTACTTTGACTTTTTAGTTCGTCCCATCCACTAACATGGAGGGGCGGGCTTTATGACCTATACTGCAGCCAACCACCAGGGGGTGATCGAGATGTTTTGGCTTCACTATTGGGGAGCTGTCATGTCGTCCATCTTTATATACAGTCTATGATTAAAACCAACATCATATATGTTTTCAGAGTAATAACAACATACCGAGCGTGCCAAGGTCCTTTTTCTTTTTGGGTCCTGTGCGTACTCGCTGGCTGATTCCCATCACCGGCTGCACTGCAGCAACTTCTCCCTGAGAAGCTCCCGACTTGGCCGTCTGAAAGCTCTCTGTGGAGGGAATGGTTCCGGTTGGCTTGAGGGGTGCGGCCTCCGCTGGTACAATAGAGGCTTGTTCTAAAGACACAAACAATGCCAGCAATATAAACAACAGTTAAATTAATTTTAATTGGGGATGCTGTGAGTTGTGTTAACTGTTGATGTACTGCCAATGGAAGCCAAATCAAATCAAGTAGTACTTGTAAATTTGAACTGTAACCACCACTAGAACATTTCACCACACAGATGGGGCGAAATGAAGAATGTACTGTAGTTATTTGTAGATTGATTTTGCGATATCATGTACAACGTTTACAACTCTCTCCCTTTAATATCTCAGGGTGTATTACACCATTGTGGGGTATGTTGGAAATCAATGAGCAGGACTGCTTTACGGCTGCTTCATTTGGGGATTTTTATTTCATGATTTTTGCATCAATGTCATGAAGCGCCTTCTTTTGTCAGTTGTGGCGGTAGTGAATCCCCCAACTTCAGCCTCAGGTGAAAAGCCCCAAACCCCTCCCAGCCACATGAAAATACAAAAACTTATTTGGAGGAAATAAATGAACAAAATAAAGTCTGCAGGTGCTCGGCTAATGTTTGTCAAGAGAGAAGGCTTGCACAATAGCAACAAGCTTTTCCTTATAGCAGGTAATCTGGCACCCACTGGCAGACAACCCTATTTCCCCATAACCACTGTCAATATGTAAGAGGTGTGAGTTTGAGGTCTGCACTGATCTTTAGCAAGTTCTGACTACCCCAGGTATCCCGTTTTCCACCTCTTTTAGGCCTTCTGAATTTACTGAATTAGCCTGAAGGGTTGTGTATGTCAGGTTATTTTGTCCATAAACAGTTCAGCAGTTGATTTTCCAGAAATTGTACTTTATCACATTATAAAATATAATAATAATAATAATAATAATAATAATTGTATAGTGTGTGAAGACACTTGTTGTAGTAATGCACATACTGGTGCATCATCTGTACCGTGTGGTTTCCAATTACTGCTGGTCCAACAACATTACCACTAACACAAAACCCTTCTAACCAGCAGGACGAAAGCCCTCAAACTGCTCTCAAGAACTTGGAACGTAAATCAGTGAGAGGCTTTTTTTCAGATGTGCCAGGCACAAACAGGCTCTGCACGCTCGACTCTATCTCACAAGACAGGAAGTCAACATCTGCTCTTTAACTCGTAACCCATTTCCCCCACACAAGTTTTATGAATTGAAGCAGCCAATTAGCTGCTGTATCCAAGCAAAGTTTTTTCCTCTCTGCCAATGAGCTGATGTTTGGGCGTGGTCAACGACTCAACTTTCTGGCATTACTGCAGGGCTTTGTTATTGTGTGACATGGTTTAGCTTCAGAGACAAGAAGGAAACAAAGAGCAAAGTAGACGAAACTCCTCTGACCAACTGACCTACTGCTGACTAACACTCTTAAATGGGAAAAAAACACATGGAAAGTAAACTGGCAGTAATCCATCTTTCACTTTGTGGTAACAAATAAACCAAGAGGAACCTTTTTGAAAAAAAAAACTTTTTGGTTGACCCATAAAAGTTGATAATTTGACTGCATCCTCTCTCATCAAGCTCTTTTTTGTGTGTTGACTAATTACAACATTTGCATAACAAACAAAAAAATCACCTCATTATTTCTCCCAAGCATAACCCACTTTTTAAAATAATGAGAGCTTTACAGGGCAGAGAAAGTGAGTGCCGGCACCATCAAGAGAGCACAGTCTGATGTTGTTGTTTTAGTGTTGTTTGGTCATTCATTTGGAAAATGCATATTTATCTTTGCCAGGTCGCTGTGGTTCTGGTTGGTTTTTTTCTACAAATGTCCAACTTCCTTGTGCAAATGCCAACTCCAAATAATAATGATTATTGTGTAAAGTGTTAACTTACCTTTGCATGTGTCAACTGCACAGAATTGTCTCTGGACCGTCCCATCTGGGCCCGTAATGTAGCACCAAGGCCTCTCAGAGGAGTCTGGGTTTCGGCAGTAATTGTGATCTCCCACACCTACAGGAGGAGGGATGAAAAACAGCACACGTCTGTTATTGATGCCTCCTGGAAAATACTAGCCTGCCTGTTTGTCTGTCTGTCTGTCCTACTGCTTCATAAATCATTAACACTACTTCATCACACCACAATGAACAGGCAGCCATGAGCACAAAGAGAGGAAATGGCAGCTGCTGTATAATAGAAGCCATTTAAACAGATAAATTAATGGCTGTTAATATCAATCCTGTGACTGTGGCATGCTGTTATTATTATTATTATTACACTGCATCAACACGTCAACAAAGATGTTAAGAGCTGTTTGTTATGCTGTAAGGAAACTGTTGCACCTATCAACATCAGTTGCATGACATGTGTGTGACACTTCTCCAACAGCAGTAAACAGGATGCTTCATTTAAAGGGGCATTCACCAACACATTCTGCATTAAAAGACAAGTTGTTTACCTGTCTTTGAGTCAGGATGGAGTGTAACATCATAGTCTCTACTGGTGTTGGTCCAGTTTAGACAGGTCAGACCCGAGGAGGAGCTCTGTTGTTCTCCTCTGTACTCCACACCATTGGATATCATGCAGTCTAAGAATAACAGCAAAACAACACGTGAACGCATCACATTCAAGTGATTGTGCAATCAAACAGAAGAGAGAAAAACATGATACATTTGTATTCTGTATGTGATTTGCAGTAAATCAGGCAACATTATATACTTTCTTTTTAACAACAAAATTGCAAATTAAATTTAAAAAATAAAATTTTGTATACATGATAAATTATTATTATGTATGTGATGTGAAGTAAATTAGGCAACATTATAAACATTAAATTAAAAAAAATAATACTTTTTATACCTTTTTCATTTGCTTTTGCTGCGCTGCAGTGAACCATGGCCACGCTCAGGAACACAACGTGCAGAGAGAAAAACATCTTGCAGAGCTGACGAGCTGAGTTAACCCACAACATCGTGCTGCTGCTGCTGCTGCTGCTGCTGTGCTTTTTAGTCCTCTTTAAAATTAAAAAATTGAAAACATGCACAAACTAGTTCAAATGCACGAAGAGCCTATGCTAGATATGCACCAGGCACACTGCTCTTCTCGCTGGAGTCCCAGCCCTTGTTTTTGTCAAGAGGAGCTCTGCTTTCGTGGGAGGAGGATGAGGAGGAAGGTCCTCAAGGTCCTAAAGCCTAAGGTTCTAAAGCCTAAGGTTACACACACACACACACACACACAGAGAGAGAGAGAGGAAGGAACATGGGCTGCAAAATAGTCTGGCATTTTATCATTGACATGCGGCCTTGTGAGAATAAACATGTCGTCAAAACAGTCAGCAGTGGAAGTCAACTAAGTTCATCCACATTCCTGCTGCAAAAAAACTTTTTTTTTCTTTCTCCATCCTCAAACTTTTTCCTTCTCCCCCTATCCAACAATCATGTCCATGCTTATTACAGGGTCTGTGCCTGTCTATAAATAGCTGCTCTTGCTTTCCATTTTCACTTTCATCATTACTTCTCATTTATATATAAATCAAAGCTTAAAACTTTCCTGTTTGCTGCTGCCTTTTATTAAACCAGATAATGATCTTATATACTGCACTAGAGTTTTTACTCTTGTGTGTTATACTCTATTTTAGCTTCTATCCTAGCTTTATTTTGTAGCCTGTTTTTATTTTCTAATCTTTAATGTTTTTATAACTGTTTTAATTATGTCTTAATGTTCTTTTGCAATTTGTCGCAATGTTCTTGAATGTTTATGTAAAGCACTTTGAATTGCCCTGTTGCTGAAATGTGCTGTACAAATAAAGCTGCCTTGCCTTGCCTTATAATCCCCCTCCATCCAACTGCAGAGTCCGATCTGGCTCTAAAGTGCTTGTTGCATCCGTCCCAAACCCATTCTTCCTGTTTCCCAGGCTTCCTCTCCACCACATGAGGCCTGTTTTTTCCACTGGTCAGAAGAAGAAGAGGGCTCTGCAGAGGCCCGTAAAGGACAGCTGCCAGTACTATTACCCTGTCTGTGTACAGCAGAGAGGCCCGGTGTCATTGTTGGCTGACTGGTTTAGAGGGCAGCTAACGCCTGAGTCAGTCAATGTTCACTAAGCCACTTTTCAAATAGATGCTTGCCCGGTTTTCAGGCAATTACTAGAGCAAACACACGGCATCTGTCTGGCACTCTCCATCACACTCGGCTTATTCTGGGAGCCCCTACCCAGCATGCACTCGGGGGAAACCACAAGTCACTAGACCATTAAAGGGTCTGAGCTAACTGATACCATATGGAAGCCCATTTTCACCGCTAAAAGAAAGAAAACAATTAGTGATAAAATAGTAAGTGATGAGATATTTTAAAAGTTTATATAAAAAGTATATAAAAAGTTTATCATGGCCAATTTTAAATCCTTTTTTTTCTTTTGGTGGCTGAAATGGACTTCCATAACTACCTGAACTGAACTGAGGTGATGAAGTGAAGTTGGTGAAGACTAGGGCTGTGTATTGGCAATAATCTGGCGATATGATACGTATCATGATACAAGGGTTACGGTTAAATATATTGCGATATATTGCGATACTGTTAGTAAGACGATATATTGCGATTTTTTTAATCTAATTTTAGGAAAACTGTCATAGTATAAAGACACATCACCATTATGTATAAAATCTGAGTAAAGATGTTTTTTTATGCAATCAGAACAGTGGGATCTGCATTTGCATTTATCACAGTCCTGTAACATCCAACGTCATAGCACTACCTTGCGATAGACATACACTGAGAGGGCACATCTCTTTGCAAATGAAATAAAGTATTGACTAAGTTAATCTTTGTATGTTAACTATTGATTAAAAATTGATACAGCGTTTTTGAGAATCGATACAGTATCACAAAACATAATATCCCAATATTTGATTTTTTCGATATTTTCTTACACTCCTAGTGAAGACTATCTCATAATTTTAATGTACTAGCTCATAATTTTGAATCACAACCTCAGACATGTCGGCCGATAGTCGAACCTCAGATCGAAGAGGAACAATGCGGATTCCGTCCTGGCCGTGGAACAACGGACCAGCTCTTCACTCTCGCAAGGATCCTGGAGGGGGCCTGGGAGTATGCCCATCCAGTCTACATGTGTTTTGTGGACTTGGAGAAGGCATATGACCGGGTCCCCCGGGAGATACTGTGGGGGGTGCTGCAGGAGTATGGGGTGAGGGGGGCACTTCTCAGGGCCATCCAATCCCTGTACGCCCAAAGCGAGAGCTGTGTTCGGATCCTCGGCAGTAAGTCGGACTCGTTTCCGGTGGGGGTTGGCCTCCGCCAGGGCTGCGCTTTGTCACCAATCCTGTTCGTGATATTCATGGACAGGATATCGAGGCGTAGTCGGGTGGAGGAGGGTTTGCAGATCGGTGTGCTGAGGATCTCATCGCTGCTTTTTGCAGATGATGTGGTCCTGTTGGCATCATCGGTCTGCGACCTCCAGCACTCACTGGATCGGTTCGCAGCCGAGTGTGACGCAGTCGGGATGAGAATCAGCACCTCTAAATCTGAGGCCATGGTTCTCAGCAGGAAACCGGTGGATTGCCTACTCCGGGTAGGGAATGAGTCCTTACCCCAAGTGAAGGAGTTTAAGTATCTCGGGGTCTTGTTCGCGAGTGAGGGGACGATGGAACGTGAGATTGGTCGGAGAATCGGAGCAGCAGGGGCGGTATTGCATTCGCTTTACCGCACCGTTGTGACGAAAAGAGAGCTGAGCCAGAAGGCAAAGCTCTCGATCTACCGTTCAATCTTCGTTCCTATTCTCACCTATGGTCATGAGGGTTGGGTCATGACCGAAAGAACGAGGTCGCGGGTGCAAGCGGCCGAAATGGGTTTCCTCAGGAGGGTGGCTGGCGTCTCCCTTAGAGATAGGGTAAGAAGCTCAGTCATCCGTGAGGGACTCGGAGTAGAGTCCTTGCTCCTTTGCGTCGAAAGGAGCCAGTTGAGGTGGTTCGGGCATCTAGCACGGATGCCTCCTGGGCGCCTTCCTTGGGAGGTGTTCCAGGCACGACCAGCTGGGAGGAGACCACAGGGAAGACCCAGGACTAGGTGGAGAGATTATATCTCTACTCTGGCCTGGGAACGCCTCGGAATCCCCCAGTCAGAGCTGGTTAATGTGGCCCGGGAAAGGGAAGTTTGGGGTCCCCTGCTGGAGCTGTTGCCCCCGCGACCCGATCCCGGATAAGCGGTTGAAGATGGATGGATGGATGGATGGATGGATGGAACCTCAGACATCTGACTCTGTAAGTCAAGATTTTTTATTTTTGTTTGACCCTTTTGACTTCATAATTTTACAAGGACATCAAAACTTAGACTAACCATGAGCGTTGACCAGAGTTGAGCAATATTTCCACAACTTGATTTGAGACTTTTTGTCAGAAATCTGTGACATAGCTGAGGATTATTTATCATATATTAAAAATACTGAAATTCTTGTTAGCACAACTAAACATACCACAATAGACTAAAAGCCCAAATCTGTATTTTTCTGCATCATTACAGGCTTCACCTTGTATAAGGTTGGTTATTTACAGTGTCAACAACTTCAAGTTAGCAATGTGTGTAGGGAGAGCGGTACAGTCACCTTTGTTTGCACTCAGCTTTACAGGGGATTTCAAGCTTTGAAAAATGAAACTAAGTAGCACTCATTGGTGGAAAAGTACTCAGATATTCTACTTAAGTAAAAGTAATAAAACCACAGTGTAAAAAAATGTGTTACAAGTAAAATTCCTGCATTATAAATGTTACTTAAGTAAAAGTACAAAAGAATTAGCATTAAAATATACTTAAAAGTAAAACTACTCATTATGCAGAATTGCCCATTTTAGACCAATGCACTGTTTATTATATCATTGGATTATAGCTCTTAATGCATTCATGTGTTTGTAAAGGTGGGGCAAATTGAATAACTTTATATACTGCTGGGTAGCTTGGTACCTTTATTCCTGGTATCAATGAAGACGTCTCATCTTCTTTTAACTTTTAATGATAGATCATACTGTAACTTATGTGTTGATTATATTTCATATTTTAATCTGCAAAGTAACTAAAGTAATTAAATAAATGTAATGAAGTCAAGAGTATAGTATAACGCTGAGATGTAGTGGAGTAGAGGTAGAAAGTAGCATAAAATGGAAATACTCAAGTAAAGTATAAGTACTTCAAAATTGAACTCAAGTACAATACTTGAGTAAACTTAGTTACTTTCCACCACTGATAGCACTGATAGTATGAAAGACAAACATTTTATTACAACCTCAATATTCATCATAAACGGTTCCTTTAAAACATTTAAATGCACAAAACCTTTCTTTTGAAAAGCATTTAATTCATGGAGGTTTTTACTGTCATCCACTGGATCCACTGGTGTCTACTTGTGACGCAACAGTGGAAAAACACTCCTTTATGTTCAAAATAGTGCACTGTGTTGCATGTACACACACACCCAATAAAAGTGGTTGTACTTGGCCTTATTCCATGTTGCCATAGTAAGTTAATTTAATTAGCAGGACGAAGGCTTACTGAGAGCCGAGACACTCTCAGTAACAATAGCAAAGGCTTTTTATTAGGCAGATGGTCATTTTCCACTTTTATACTCACTTTGCCTTCCCAACCTCACTTTTAAACTCACCTCTCAAACTTTATTTTTAGAGTAGAAGGAAGAAGACACAAAATTGCACACATAGTTCAAGCAGACCCGGATAAGATTTATGCCTTTTCATTAAAAGTATGCCTTTGTTTTCAGGCATGTTGACAAGCTCTCAAGCCACGTGACTTTCTTGCCTTTGTCTTGAAGTAGAGCAAAGTTCAAGTCCCCGTTTGTATTTTAAAGGTACTGTGCTGTGAAGCTTTGTCTTAAATGACTTATGAATCTATGAAACTGAAATATATAGGTTAGTTTTTGTCTGGTAGCAGCCATACAGCCAGTAGCTGACATCTTTCATCAATAAATGCATAGGCCTGTTGTAGGTGTCATTAACACATTTGGTATTTTTCAACCTTGACCCTATTTTCCCATGTTTTGTCTCTAACTGACTAATACTGACAACAATTTCTGAAATTAGTCCAGTATTGAGGGAAAGCGATGCAGATGGCAGCCGCTCACGGGCTGCAATGTAATCCTATAGGGCGACCTGGTACCATCAATTTACATTCACTAAAAGTGTTTGTGTTTGCCACCCTCAGGCTCTGATTATAGGGTGTAATTTTATATATATATATATATATATATATATATATATATTTATATATATTTTAACCCTCATCCTACCAACCTATTTAAGGAATAAACTTCTGTAAGAAACAACCATAATAGCAAAACTTATTTATTCTCAAAAAATTACATTATTAAATAAATGTCATCTGAAGATAAGAACTGAATATTATTATCTGAGGATAGTAACAGTTAATTTGCATATTGTGTAAAATTACATGAGTAAGTCTGTGTCCTCAAAATGACTGACAGAGTACCCCTATTGAGAGTGAGTGATCATTTAAATTAGGACCCATGGCAAACATTGTATCCATCTATTTTATATTATCTACTTAAATTATATAGGCCACAATTGGATGTTTTTGACTGAGGACCCCCAATACTTGGTCTTTTTAAAAAGCACTAATTAAAACAAAAACAGAAAACAATGATATGAATTCATTAGGAATAAATTGATTGACATGAAAACTTGGATTGATAGAATAAAGCACCTGTGAGATATGACAAAAAGGTTAAAGATCAGTTTTAAAAATAATTATTTTTGTTTTTATTTGATAGTGATAGTCATAGTCAGGAAGCAAAGGCCCACAGGACGGATTTGAGCCCTCCCCGCTGCAGTAAATACTCAGGTTGCATCCGAAATTCCACACTAACATGCTATTTAGTACTCTAAAACAGTGTGAGAGATTTTAGTATGTAGTATTTAGCATGTTAGTATGAAACCAATAGTATGCAAATTGCATACTATTTCCTGTGAAATATTACAGTATGCAACGCTGGACACTATGGCGGCATAAATATCCCACAATGCTATAAAATGAGAAAGTTTGTGACCCAGCAGCCATGTTGAGATCAGTTGAGGAAATACCAAGCACCAGCCGGAGCTAACTCTTTCATTTTACAGCTAAACAGTACACTACAAGATGTTTCTGAAAACATTTGAAGCAAGAAATAGGCATTACAGAAACATAATATTGATTCATATTTGATCAGCGCTGCCTAGTTTGACCGTTTGATCGGAGTTCGTGAGTGATTGACAGCTGCCTCCGTTGAATGCACAGCCAATAGGAACGCTCTCTCTCTAAAATGACCTGTGATTGGTCAAAGTCTCCCGTCACAGGCTAGATTTTTAAACCCTGAAAACAGAGCCATGAGGAGGTGCAGAAGTCTAGTTTTCTCTCAGAACACTTGAATTACAATATGCTGAAAGGTTATTATGGATTTGTTGCCCAATGACACCAAAAAAAAAACTGCCTACTGCAGATTTGATATATATTTATTATATTATTACGAGAAGAGTCCATATGGTAAGTGGAAAGTTTCTGAAAGCTCAGAGTTCGCGACTTGTGACGTGTTTGTTGATGTTGTCAGAAATGGCGGAGGCCAGGGAAGTTAATTTTTCGGTGCATAATAAGTTGATGTATAGTACTTTTAATCGTATATTGTTTTCTTCATAATTTTATAATAGCTCTGAGGAAAATGTTGATATTCCCAACGAATCTCCATGCTGTAAACACGAGCTCACGCGTTTCACTTGAAGACACCATCAGCCTTGGCATTGAAGTCTCGTTCTGAAATCTTGCGATGCTATATTTTGCCCGGAAGACAACGATGGAAACCACATCCATGATGGAAACACGTGTGCCAGCCGTGTTGGAGTACAGAGAGCCTAGCCATTAGCTAAAAGATTTTCAATGTCATGGCTGTTTATTTAGATGACTTCGACAATGTGGATGAGGTCTTTAAATTTAAATTATTTGAGCCAGAGTATATAGACAAAGATCTCCTTCAAATTGAAAGACAGCAAGACTTCACCTTGTGTGGGACTTGGACACAATAACAAACAGACCAGATCAAGCGAAAGGTAAAAAAAAAATAATAATGTTATCAGACAAAATTCTTTATAAGAGGATTCAAGGTTTGTCCAAAAAATGTTGATGCCACAGTTTTGCTCAACAACAGCTTTCATTATCTAGCATGACCTTGTTGTATTCTGCCTCATGAACACGAGGAGAACCACCTGTAGCTTCCTCTAAGGCTCATGTTAATCTCATAGAGCTTCACACACCAGGTGTTCATTTTGGCGTGAGGTCATAGGGAAATACATTGCATAGGCTTTATGAATGAATCATTAATACAAGCTTGATGTCATAGCTGTTGCATAATCTAGATGCTGTAATGGCAATTTTCATATCTGCAGTTTAACACTGTACCTTTAGATAATCTCAGGGCCTCACATGTTCAACTTCGTCACCATAGGACAGTGACCTGACATTTTAGTTCTCTGTAACTGCAAACAACAGATTGCTGAAATACTTGTTATGTCTTGTGATGCTCTGTTGTCTGCTGTGTGCTGACGCATTGATATACTTTCTATCCTTCTCTTCCTTTCTTCTTTGCACTTATCTTCGTGTTATGCTTTAAATGTATAAATACTGACTACTCTTTGTATTCGGGGCTCACTTGCCACAGTCCACAACAGGTGTCTGTGCTCGTGAGTCCATCTGCAGATGTTTTAGTTATTAATGTATGCCTTTTTATTAAATTCACTGAAAGACAAGTTGTTACGTTGGTTTGTGTCTTGTTTTAACAGAAACTGCCACCACAATGCTCATAAGCACAATGCTTCATGCCTACAGTACACAGTGGAAACCTTAACTGAAATAGAGGTACCTTAAACGTGAAACAGTGAAAAATAAAGTAAAACTAAAGTTGGGAGAGTCAGAGACAGACGTTGATAAATTGGTTGTTTATTATTCTGAGAATTTAATCACCCTTGACAATATCATATCCCAAGGAAATAAAAGTTGTAAGGAGACAACAATAAAAACTTCTATGTACATTAAATAAGTCGCCTAACATGGCCAGCCATAAGATGTACAAAGTCTTTCATGTCAGTGTTTGTCCAATACTGAGAGCCACCCAGCTCAAACAAAAGCAGCGGGCCATCTGGTGATGTAAGACTTCTCTAGTCTGTGGTCTGTTGTGGAGCAACTGACAGCTCTCTATCAGATCCAGTCAATCATCTTCAGCCCTCATGTGGTTGGAAAATGGACACTTATCCAGGCAGAAGGTTTCTAATGGAGCATCAAAACACACATTATACTCCCCTCCTGGGCACCAAGCAGCCCATTTTTCCAGACGCAATAGCATTACATCACTGGATCAGTCTGAGCGCTGCTGCTGTTGGACAATAACAACTGAGGACAGGAGCACTGCTCTGGGAATAAGAAGGTGCTTTGAAGAGTGGCTGTACCTCTTCATAAAAAGCCTAAAGAAAATGTGATGTTATAAACTTTTATTTAAAAGCACTGTATTAAAAACTGGCCTCTTGAGCTTATGAGGGACATGGCACGTAATGCCCAGTAGGTCTCTTCTCTGACAGCAGCCACTGAGCTCTTACATACTGCCGCATCAGCAGTCGCACTTCTAATTCAATGAGGCTGCACATGTAGATGTCATAAGCATTCTTGAAATATCCACAGGTAATTTCATCCCGGGCCTCGTGGACCAGTGTACAGAAAAAGGCCCCTCGTTCCATCATCGTGGCGGTCCTCCAGCCACAGCAGCTGTTACAGCAGAGGGAAAGTGGACACCGCTCCAACTGAGCAGACTACAAACTTCCTGTAGAATCATGTGCAGCGACGAAGGATCACAAAGGTGTCGTACATCATCAGATGTTTTCACCAGCCGGAGGAGAAAGGCAGCCCTGGTGAGCAGGCCACACAGGGTGCTGTGGAAACGGGGGTCCACGAGGAGAGCCAGCCAGGCCGGCGTCAGTGTCTCTGCTAGAGAGACAATAAACATTGTAGCACAGAAATTTTAGAATATACCACAGCTTATCACATATTTATAGTCAGACTAATGTAGTACCTGGCTGGAGCTCTTTGCAGACTGCAAGGCTGTCTAGCACCTGTGCAGCACTCTCCTCTGCCCATGCACTCAGCCTCTGTGCCACAGCAGAGCATTCAGAGCGTCTGTCAGCCATCTGCAGCAGGTAAGGCAGCACATGTGCCGACATCACAGAGGGCTCTGCAAACACATTGGCCTCATCCTGCTCATACAGACTGGAACACCTGAATAAGAGAGCAGTTAAGCATCACTCGATCGCGGCTGCTCTGTTTGTACAAGTGTATTGATTCAGTGAGGTAACATACCCCGCCTCTGAGGCCTCTCTCAGCACAGATCTGAGATCATGTGGAGGCAGGTGACACAGCAGCACCTCCAGTGTGCCAGGAGTATCCCAGCATTTCTCCAGTAGCTGGTCCAGTAGGAGCGGCAGAGCCTGGTTGACCTGCATCAGGTAGACGCTCCTCCGGCTTTCTCCTCGTCTCGCATGGTGCAGCATGGAGGTAAAACACGCCGCTTTCATCCTCACCTGCTGGCTCTGGTCCTGCAGCAGGTAAAGGCCCGTGTTGATCAACCTAAATCAGGAAGATTCAACATTTTTAATTTCTGTTCATCACAGTGCATCAGTGGATTGATCTGACTTCCTTCACACCTGTTCATGATGGCAGGCGGAGTGCCGCGGCTCATTAGAGGAACTCCAGCCACACACAGAGCTCCAGCACACGCCATCCTGAGCACTTCAGGCACGTCAGGGGATCGGTGGCACTCCAAGACGCTACACCAGCGCTGGATCACGGATATCTTGGGACTGATTTACACAAAGATGAGAAGAAAGTCAGAGCTGCAGGTAGAAGTGCTCCGGTGCAGTATGTGACTCTATACTGAAGCAAAGAAAAACATGTATAAACCTGCAGTGTGAACACTGGGAGAGCAGCAGACTAGCAGCATACAGAGCCTGTGACAGAAACTCTGGCCCCCCTCGCTGGTCCTCCAGGTCCCCCAGCAACAAATCCAGACACTCAGGCAGAACTGGCTCCTCCAGTGGGGCCGACTGGGGAAGATGTTGGGGTAAAGTAGAATTGCCTCCGGCCATCACTGCCACCAGAGCTGCTAGGAAGGTCCTGCGGTACTCCACACTGTGGCTCAACAATGCCTCCTTCAGGTTTGACTGGAGATAGAGAGCATTTGTGTAGTCCTTTAATCTACTTGTTCCGTGATCAATGCGCTTTACAATACTTTGACTGTTTCAGTGCTTTCCTCAACAAAACACTTTACATTTACCCTCGTTATAGTAAAACTAAAATCAGATACATGATGATGGGGTTGTCTATTCCAACTAAATTATGTAATAAATGTAAACAAGTGCTGTAAAATAAATGACTAGTCCACATGAACAGTAGTCCCCATGTTTACCCACTGTCGGTAGATATGCAGGATCACATCTTATCAAGCTTATCTTAACGAGAGTTAATAAAACACTACACAGGATATACATGGGAAGGCACAACTGGGTGGTCTAGATAATATACCATGCTGGAGAGTTTATCTAAATGACCTACATGAACAGGACATAATAAAAGCTTATAGACACACCCTGTCTTATGTCAGAGGGAAAAAAAGATCTCCAGCCAGATTTCAGAAGGCATTGTATTTAAGTTTCCCCAATTTCCTCACATTGTGCTGTAAGAAAAGTCGTTACACTGAAAGCTGTTGAACGGGTTTCTGGGAAGGTTGTTTTCTTCTCGCTGTAGTCTACGGAGCAGATCATGTCTCACCTGCAACACACTCTGGATCACCTCTTTCAAGCCAGTCTGCTGCGAACCCCGCCCATCCACCACCCACGTGACCAATGAGAGCCTCAGATCAGGGCTCGCTGCAGAGAAGGTGTCCCAGATTGGACAAGCCCACTTTAGATCTGCACATAGAAAGCGGATGGCTTGTTGATGGAAGGATGACGACCCGATCTGCGGAGGCACAGGATAAAGCATTAGAAAAAAAATATCTGCTGGGGCATCGTGGTTAACCTGACCCACCAGATGGTGGGATCTGGGAAGCCGTCATTGGAAACTGTTTGGAAAAGGGCAGACACTTTAAAAAAATACTTGGCAGGTGATTGGATGAACCATCTGTCAATCAAACTCTTGCCGAAGCCAGTCGGGAGAAGAGCAGAAATCTTTTCCCTCGAGAAAAGCCTTCAATGCCGTTCTTTGCTCTTCTTTCAATTAAGAAATGTTCTGATATATAACTGATGCTATTGCAGCATCCCTGCTAACCTCCTAAGGAGCCGCCATTGTTGTTTAGAACCAACAGTCGCCCCTCTGTGTCGCCTCACACACACCTAAACCACGCTCGTAGCTACCGGTAGCTCCTCACAGGACGCTGATTGGTCCGTGCTCTGGCTTGCCGGACACAAATGCATTACTTGAAGCCTGACAAGATTAGTGTTTTAGTGTGATATGTTATTCTGCGATTCTTACGTGATCTCGTGGCATCGCATGTCTTCAGCTGCCAGGCTAGGTAACATCCTGGTAGCATTGTGATTTAAAGCCCCTGCCAACATATTGGAGTCCTACATGAATGGACTATTTTCTGCCAAAGTTGAAACAGTTTTTTATGGAGCCCCCAAAGGGTCACGATGAGATTAGTTTTTCCTGAATTACTTCTGCACTACTTTGACCTTACCTTTTTAGTCATGTATATTTAATGTTCTAGAGAAATACTTACCATTTTTAGGGACTTTAAGATCCCGAGTATATCTGTAAAACAGTAAATATGCTTGACTAAAAATAAGCAACAATTAAAGTTTAAGTTCAGAAAAAATCTTTTAGACTTTATCTATCCTGAGTTTAATGCTCTAAAACTCAGCTATTCTGATTCATCAGGACATGTGGATGTGGTTTGATCACATTTGATCGACGACATAAAGTAACAACCATAAAATGTCATCACATCTTGATACAAATGTTGTGCACAGAAGTATGTGATGTCACGTTTTTGCCACTGAGCCCCACCTACTTAAAAGCAGTGAGAAGAGCACAGACAAAACCGCACAAACAGAAATGTCTCATGTGAAATAACCAGCCACAGTGGCAGGTGGACAAAAAAGTTTCCAATGCTGATGTCAACTCTCTCGTCATGTTGCCTGTCTATCATTAAAAACGTCTATCTTTTATACATGGGTGTGTCATCGTGGGTGTGACGCACCTGAAGCTCCCGTTGAGGTGTTTGGAGGTTGTGCACGAGTGTGTCACTGAGCTTTGACGAGTAGGTCTCACAGCAGAGTCCTCTCAGTGAGTCTGCCACACTGAGGTAGGCCGCTCTCACTAGGGGGCAGCGTTGAGCTTCAGTCACCAGCCACATGGAGGCGTCCACCCTGCTCAGCACCTCACACAGGTCAGCTGAAGGGGCACTGGGACTAGAAACACAGCAGGATTTCAAAGACGGTGTCTGATGACTGAATGCACCGGGCATTTTGAAAGCCTGAACGTGTCTGATGAATGAATAAACACCTGACTGTGCAGAGAGCTCTCTCCAGAGTAGCTCTGATCTGCAGCAGCTGTCCGTGCAGCCGGTTGTGACAGCAGCGCTCCTGTGGACCGGGCAGCTGAGCCGTCAGTTTGATGAGGATGTTCATGTACTCTGAGGGGGGAGTCATGGCAACCAAAGCCTTCGAGGCCATCACTCTCACGCTGTAAATAGGACTGGCAGACAGCTGGAGCAAAGGAGGCAGGAAGTCTGACAAAGTTCTGGCAGAGGAAAGTCAGAGAAGACGCTCACTGAGTCAAATGATATTCATTGTGGAGATTCATAAATGTGCAAGATTTAGTCCTTCCCCACTGCTTTGTATAAACACAGTATACAATGCTAACCTGTTAAAGGAATGGTTCAACATTTTGGGAAACACTTATTTCCCAGAGTTAAATGAAGTTTCTGCAGCAGGTAACATTGGTTGGAATAAAGTCCAACATCCTTTAGGCCTGGATGAAAACCACTGATATAAAGAATTAGAATAGTTAACCAGACCAGACAGTGAACAGTACTCACTCTGTTGAGTCTTGGACGCCAGGCTGGAGTTGTGCTAACAGAGTGAGGACGGGGAAGAGCGAGGGTTGGAGATGAAGTTTAGCCTCATGAGCAGGACCCTGGAGGTCTTGAGCCGCCCCTCTTAGCTCGCCCAGGAGGAAGGGCTGGAGCGCAGGGTAGTGGAAGAAAAAGGCAAGGGGGGACAGGCCGTGCAGGGTAGGGCCACCCTCCTCGCTGCTGGGCCGCTGGCCAAGCATTCGCGAGCATAGAGAACCTGAAAAACAGGTATCCGAGGTATTAATTAAAGCTGAACCAAATTGTGGTTTAATGAACTATTTTGATTATTGATTAATCGTTTCAATCATCAAAAAGCACCTATCATTTCAGTATTTGCTAGATTTTTTTTGTCTTCTATGATATTAAACTGATTATCTTAATTAATAATGATGATTATTTGGGTTTTGGACTGTCGGTTATGCAAAACATGCAATTTGAATACGTTAATTTTTGGGAAATTGCGATGGGCAGTTTGTATTATTTTCTGACTAGAAGCAAATGTGTCTAACTGTAAAGTTGCAGAGCAGCATTCCTCATGGCCCAGCAGGGAGAACTGATCAGCGTGAGGGACAAGATGGCTACAGCAGGAGCAAACTGAAGGACGGCTACTCCCAGACCAGAACCACGAACCAGGGCCTGCAGAGTGTGAACCGCACACACCTGTAAGGGAAAGGACAGTTCTGTGACCACATCTGTCTTTGTGCTTTTAAAAACCAGCATCCTCATTTTTGTTGCCGTGTCTACAAACCTGTGGCAGGTCCAGTGTCTGGTCCCAGTTCTCGGGTAGAGGGGATTTGGCCGTCTCCAGTAAGATTTGCATGCTGTGGGCTAACAGCGGTCGTGATTTACCGACCTCCTCCGCTGACACAACGCACAGGATGAGCATCGGCAACCCTGCAGCCCTTCGGGTCACCGAGGTGGACCGAGGGGACCGCACAACCTGCAATCCCTATAAAGAGACGGGAGAGGAAATATATCTGCAAGCCAGCCGTCCAGCATCTTCATTTATTAATGAAACGCATGTATCACCACTCACTTGTTTCAGCATGTGGGCCGGGATGTCCCTAATCTCTGGATCACTGCTGCTCAACAGAGAGGCACAGAACTTGGTGAAGCCTCCGCAGCACCCCTCTACTGCCCCCTGGTGAGGAGAAACATGTCTTTCAGAAAGGAAAATGAGGTGATTCAGTCTTGATGCCACTAAATAGATTTAGAAAACTCACCCAGTGACGACATTTGAGAAAAATATTCTTGTACACGTTTGATGCTCTCGTTAGATCCTCTTTTGTTAGGAGGCACTCGCTGGGTTTGGATTTAGTGAGAATTTTCTCCACCAGAGAACCCAAAAAGATTCCTATTTCCTGATATAAAAAAGCAAGTAATTTTGAGAAAAAAAATAAACATGGAGCAAATATGCTTACTAAAAATGTCAGGGTTTTGCCATCTTCCTGAATGTTGAAGTATTATGCATCTGTTTTACCTTGATGGAGACCCAGCAGCAGGTGAGGACGAGGCTGTGCTCCTCAGATAACAGGACACACTCCTCTCCATCCTCTTGGCCTCCTCCAGACTCTTGGGCTATCAAAGAGCTGATGGCGTTTCCCATATCATAAAAAGATGGAGGGGCATCTAAGAAAGAAGAGAAACGATTTACTGTTTGGTAAATCTGTAATGGAATGTACTTCATCCCCAAATCAGTTTTGTTTCTGTAGATTACCCTTCTCACTGGCACAAGTGGCATCCTGGTCTCCATACAGAGCAGTCAGCAGCAGCAGAGACACACTCTCCAGCAGGACCAGCACCTCAACGGTCAGACTGTGGTCAAGTGTGTCATAGACACTGCTGGGTGCCTCGAGCAAGCACCTCTGGAGGGCACTTAGAAGACCTGGAGCATAATTCAAGACAGGATTTACAACGTTTCTAGGGCTAAACCTCATTTATGTTAGATATCAGTGTTGTAAGTCTCACCATGTATAGGCTTGGTTCTGGCAGCAAGCATCATGTCAGCCTTGGCTGTCAGATAGTGCTCCTCCAGCTCCCTCACCAGGAATCTGACCATGCAGGAGGCCTTGGGGTTACTTCCACCGCCGACAGTGATGTTACTGTTCAGCCTGCAGTCCTCATGCTGGTCCTGTGATCTACAAGTAGAACAACTGCTTATCCTTCCCATCTACAGCAGACATACTTCTGAACTCTGAACAAGGGTATATACTGTAGGAGGCAAGGCTCACTTCTGAAGGAGGACCTTCATCATCAGCGCTCCCATCTGAGCCTCCTGCACCCGAGGACTGCACAGGAGCTGTTTGGTTCGCGTGAGCAGCACCGCTGCGATGTCATCTGGAAAACTGGCCGGGAAAAACCTCAATAATAACCCAGCTGAGAGCTCCCGAATCTGTGACAGAAAAAACAACCTTTTATCCCTTCTCTAAAAATATTCTTCAACTTCAATCTTCAATTTGAACTATAAAAAAGAAATATGAGGTAAGTTGAGTCAGCTCGACCTCATTGGTAGAATCTTCTAAACAGCTGATGAGGACCAGCTGTTTGGTCCTGCAGACGAAATCCCACTGTCCTCTTTGTCTGGCACAGTTTATAAGAGACCCCATATGTGCTGCAGAAATGAATGAGAATGAATCAATGCACCATATAGTAGTAGAGAGAAAAAATGTTTCCAACCATTTTCCAATCCCTGGTTTCCTAAACTAACCTGGAGGCTGTCCCTTCTTTTTGTCTGGGCTCCAGGTGTCTGTGCAGGTCTCCAGCACTGCAGACAGCAACAGCAACGCAGTCTTCTTCCTCTGAAAACTGTGTCCTGGTGCCAGATAGCTGTATGGAAGTTGACCTAACCATTCAACAAAACCTACATGATATACAAAAAAGGTTTTGATGAACAGAAAATAAACAAAAGACTGGAAAGATTTACTGAAAAAAGACAGGACTTTAAATTTCAAACACTGCAACAAAGGCAGATAATATTAAGCTGGATGCTCCTGATTTGACTTGTAATTCAGTGAGCACACTGTCAGTTGAAACATTCAATATAGACATATGAAGTTTAAAAGAAACCACAACATACAGTATGATAAATGTCTATCAGTCTGTAGAACAGTCTATTATATAAAACAGCAGCTGTCCGATCTCTCACCTACTCCCTGCTCCAGTATGTCCTGTGTCGTCTCTGAGTGGGTGGCATCTCCTTTCTTTTTGCCCTTCTGTCCCCTGACATGTGCCAAGCAGCCGTCTCTGATACGAACCAGAAACCTCTTCACCCCGGCCTGAAAATGTTGGCGAAAAGGCGAGGACTCACAGTTCAGGTTCTGAGGAATAAACACCCTCATTATTGACATCTCCTCCGTGGTCGGAGTGTCTTTGGTCTTTGGGCTGCAGCAGAGGACGCTGAGAGCGGCGAGGCGGACTTTGTCCTCTGCAGACCCTAGAGCCAGCTGGAGGGTTTCAAGGGTTGAGCTACCCTGCAAAGCCCAGGGAGAGCCTCCCGTCGTGGATCGGTAGGAGCTCACGATGCAGGCCCAGGCGTGGAGGTGGCCGGGGGCGAACGGGTCCAGAGAGGCTAGCAGAGGATCCACAGCGGAGGGGAAGACGTGAAAGGTGCTGGGTAATAAGAGTGTGGAGCTGTGGTTTTGTAGAAGAGCCACATCAGACGTCAGCGCCTCGTGAAGGACGGGCCGCCAGCGCTTCGCCCACTGATTGGCCAGATCCAGCTCAGTGTGTGAGGTATCACGTAGCTCTCGCCTCTGCTGCTGGATCAGACTCTTGTAAAGCTCCGCTCCACACGGCGACAGGTGATTGACCGACAGGCACTTCAGGAGATGATTGGGTATTTCAGCATATTGATCCAGCACCTGATGGATTAAATAAGTCAACATGAGCACTACTGACTACATTATTAACACTGTAATAACCTTTAATTCTCACCATGTCAGTACCCAGGTATGGCAGCAGGGCACACAGGCGATGATATTTGGCTTTGGCTTCCCAGGGTAGTTTGATTATTCGCTGCAGTAGAGTAAAATAAAGAGTCTTCTTTGTGTCACCAAACTGCTCACAGTCCATCTCGTAGAGGTCCAGCAGGAGACAGAAGGCACTGCGCACAAACTCCGACACACCTTCCACCTGCCAAAGCACAGTAAGACAGACGTCACTGAACAATCCTGGCAGTAATATGTCCACTATGTGACATGGCTGTTACTGTACATGGTACTGAATATAATATTTTGCATTATTTGGCTGGCGGTCTGTTGAGTTTACAAAGTCAAATAAAGCCCCTTTACCTAAAGGAACAGTTTGTAACATTTCGGGGAAACTTTGAGCTTAATATTCCTAACTATGTTTTCATTAATGTATAATCATCTAAAACTAAGATTCGTATTTTTGTTAGCTTTGAATGAGCCCTTCATATCTACATAGGAGGCGGGTCCTCTTCACGGACTCCGCCATGTTGCTCCATCATGTTTCTACAGTAGCCCAGAACGGACAAACCAAACACTGACTCTAGAGAGACTTTCATTTGTTTACATTACCTGAAGGCCACTGTGAGACGCAGAGTGCAAAATCGTGGTACCGCCAGCCGCCGTCTGACTTCTGTTGCTCTTAAAGTAGTGTTATTATAGTAAGGATGGCCTCTGAGTGAGGCGAACAGCTTTTCGCAGTCGGTGGCTCACGTTACCAGCGTCTTGTAAATGGAGGAGTGAGCGGAGGGGTACTCAGTTGGTTGCAATCTGCAACCACACCACCAGATGCCGCCAAATCCTACACACTGCACCTTTAATTTTTTTTTTTTTATCAAAATATTAGAACAATGTTAATTTGACTCACTGGGCTCTCTGCATTGGTCCAGATAACGTGAATGAGCTCTCGCTGCAGGCTGCCATCGTCAGGCAGAAGGCGAACGCCCGTCATCTTCCAGATATCAGCCAGACATTCTTTAACTTTCTTCAGCCACAGTGTTAACGCTGCAACAACATACGTCATATTTGAACAGGTGATATTGCACATTTAAGCACACAAATAATTAAACCTGGACATTACTTACCTTCAAAGGCAAAGTTGTGGCAATCCAGCTTCTCCTCACACAGAGCGTAGACCAGAGGAAACAAACCTTTCAGCAATAAACACTGATGGAAAAGAGGGAAATGATGGATTTGGTATTGAAAACAAGCACATTAAATGTTTTTGATCTGAATTTTAACTAGGTTTACTTCTGTGGCATCCACGTGTGAGCTGAGCAGGATGTGAGGTCGGCAGCAGGTCAGGAGGCCCCTGCTCACAGCCAGCCTGTCCACTCCATCCTTCCCTGTAGGGTTGCACTTTACCTGGAGAGTACCAACTGTCAGCAACCAGGGCTCTGAGAAATAACCGGAATAACTGTCAGGAATCTCTCGACATTTATACTCAGTTGTAGAATTTGTAGTGTATATAGCTTTTATGGATGCAGTTCAACAGAGAAAGACACAAAGACCACGTCTATTTACATTTTATCCACATACTTGGGTCAAATTCCAAAATGTGCTTTGCTCACGCTATTTGTCCAGCAGTGTCGGTGTTTACCTACCTGAGTGAGAGACCTGTAGCAGACTCCAGGCAGCAGCTTCTCCAGCTCTGCTCTCTGATGCTGTGTTGGTCAGCATGGCCACAGCAGTGCCCGCCAACAGACGGGTGTCCTTGTTGCAGCACTGCAAGACAGGACACACCAACTGAGATAGCGAAACAAAGGTAACAACTGAACAGCTAAATATCTTTTGAATAAGTGACTCAAAACTGATGAATTAATAAGAAACCTGTCCAAGTATGATGTCCATAAGAGCCTGTAAGATCCTCTCCACTGTTGGGTCCTTGTGCTCCTCCTCGGCCCACACTAGAGGAGACACTTCACTGGACAACAGCTGGAATATTTGCAAACACACCTGCAGGAATCACAGCTCTCAGGTCAGTAACACACAGATCACACACTGAGTATGGATGGAATGGACTGATTCGCACCACTCTTCATGTACCTTGACGGCAATGTAACACAGCGGCCCGTCTCTGAGGGATTCTTGTTGCAATACAACCGGGAATAACTCGGACACTTTATTCAGCAAAGACAGGAATGACTCTCGCCACACCTCACGACCAGCCGTGCTGTCTTCCAGGAACATACAGACTAAAAAAGGTTTAAAAAGAAAAAACAAAGTTGATAAAAACTTACATATGAAATTAGTGACATAGTAATAACACATCGTCTTTAGCCGGCACCAACCTCTCTGCAGATCCTCAAAAGACAATACCTGAAAAGAAGATGAGGCAAAGATTATCTGCAGTGAGAGGAAAACATGCACATTCTCAAAATTGTTTGTGGTGCTGGGAGTAGATCCCCTCCAATATGTACTTTTTCAAAAAAATGACTTGCTCCCGCACACACTTTATTATCTGCAGTGCCTTTATGCAAATATATGACAAACATCAGTGAAGTGAGAGCTCTGTACCTGGTCAGTATGGACTATGGAGTGCAAACAGTGATGGGTTTCTCTAAAAACCAACTGGTGGTCCACCTTAGCCAGATGTTGCAACATCTGTCAAGCAAATATTAAAGTTTCAATTAGACTCCATTTCGTTTTGTTTTAAGCATTGTTATGTTGAACAGACATACTGCAAGGCTGACCTGGTCCACTTTACGGCAGGCTGTGGAGATGTTGGCCATCTGCAGCTGCAGAGAGATGAGGAGTCTGACAAGAAGCAGGAGATGTTTCTCCTCTAAGCCATGAAGCTGAGCCTCTGATATCTGTCTCAGCAGCTGGACAGCCTCCTCTAAACAGCGCTCTTTACATCTTTTCACACTGCTCCTGTTCATGCAAAGCATAATCATTCAGTCATTATCACACCTTATTAAAACACGTGATCAAACATGCTGAGATCATAAGCACCAACCTGGAGGATTCACACAGTTTATCAAAGAAGAGCCTGAATGTTTGGCTGACATTTTCAGAGGCTTGATCCTCAGTGATCTTAAAGTCTTGCAGACTTGTCATCAGGTCTTCAAACGACAACATGTTTCATCAACTCCACTGTACAGACAGACAGCAAGCTGCACGCTGGGCTGGCACACTGGTCACGTGACATAACTCTTATTCTACTATTCTTAGACCTCAGTGGTCATTGCAGCATTACAGCGACATACTGACACCCAGAGGCAGGTTGTCAGATTTTCTTTTCAAATTAAAATGTATTTTATTGGCAATGTATCAAAACCACCCAAAAAGAAATCACATCAGGAAAGACAACATGTTCAAGATGCAAAATATAAGTACATATCCTGCAGCTTCTATGGCGATGACACTATTTTATCCAAGTATATGTTGCATTTTAGTTTGGTCAGAGACGGAATCAAAATCTTGGAGATTACATTTCATTTTTTTAAAGAATTTTTCCCTAATTTCTTCATATGTGCTACATTGTAGCAGGAAATGTTACTGTGTCTCCACCTGTCTCTGTGGACAGAGCTGAAACAGCCTGTCTCTGTCTCCGCCTGTCTCTGTGGACAGAGCTGAAACAGCCTGTCTTCTCTAGGCAGCCAGGTCTGCCTTTGTCGGGCCAGTCTGTGATCACTGAGTCTGTACATAGTCAAGTCTTTCTCTGTTCCTGGTCAGTCACGGTGGTCAGGTAGTCTCCCACTGTGTCCTGTCTGTTTAGAGCCAAATAGCACAGCAATAGAGTTTTTGTGGTAGATGTCCAATAGTTGATGTAATTTTCTTTAGCTATAATTTGGTTGGTCCAGATAGTGTGAGAACTGTCCTCAGGTCTTGTGCTGTTAGAGGAGGTGAGCCTCAGGACCAGCTGGCTGAGGGGACTCCTCTCTGTGTTCTCCTCTTGGCAATGGAGAGCTTTGTGATGGTAGGAGTCGGGGTCCCTTGTTATTACATGTTACATGTATCTACCACTCCAGACCAGGCGGGGGCGCTGCTGTTTATTTAACTACACATTTGTTTCCCCCGAAGAAGAACTCTTCCAGCTCTGTGATTGGAGGAGCTGCGTTGCCATGACATCACTACAGTTTACAACGATGTCGGCTGTTTACAATCAGAGAGTGAACCAAATGGCTCACGCGGATGATCGATTATTTACCTATTTATCCTTTTCACACAAGGTCACATGTGTTTTGCTCTTCATCTCCTTGGCTCACACTCAAAACATTGTCGGTAAGAGCTTAATATATGAAACACTATACGTACAATTCATCCACTTTAAAACAGCCAACGCTAAAGAGCTATAGCCAACAGCTAGCTAGAAGACAACTGTGCTAATTGATCAAATGCTGCACTTTACTGTCTTTTGATTGTTTTTATTATCCATTTAATTTTGTTCTTTTAACTTATACTTTTATATGCTTTTATTCGTTTGTATCTTATGCACTTTGTGCTCTTTTATCTTGCTTTTATATATGTAAAGCACTTTGAATTGCCTTTGTGTATGAAATGTGCTATATAAATAAACTTGCCTTGCCTAATGTTGTACAGTTTTCCAGCCGTCACATCTCACTACAACTGGACCAACAGTCACTGCTTTTCTGCTGGGAAACACGTGGAACATCTCTCTGAATCTGAGTACAGTATATCCATCTAATATAACAGGTAACATCTACAAAGACTCCCTGATGCTCTGCCTTTAACAGCATCCTCCTACCTGTTCCATGTGACTATACATTGTTGTTGTCCAGTCTGTTGTCATTTTGCAGATCTGGTGGTTGGTTTATGGTTTGTCAAACTTACATATGAAATTAGTGACATAGTAATAACACATCGTTTTTAGCCTGCACCAACCTTACTGCAGATCCTCAAAAGACAATACCTGAAAAGAAGATGAGGCAAAGATTATCTGCTGTGCCTTTATGCAAATATATGACAAACATAAGTGAAGCTGAGCCTCTGATATTTCACACCATTGCAAATCTACAAAGATTCCCTGATGCTCTGCCTTTAACGGCATCCTCCTACCTGTTCCATGTGACTTTATTGTGGTTATCCAGTCCGTTGTCATTTTGCAGATCTGGTGGTTGGTTATGGTTTGTTTTTCTTTTAACAGGAAGCATTGGCTCTCCATCATGTGTCGCTAAGGCAACACAGTGGCGGCTCACAACGGAGCAGGTGGGAAAGGTAAGAATCTAATCTTACAGTGAGCATTTCCATTATATTTACAGAAAATGCTTGAGTAAGGTGCAGTTAGAAAGGGTTTAATGTAATAAAAACCTCCAAAAATGAATACAATAGAGATGATATTATAGTGTGAACATGTATTTTTCTTTATGCCTCATGTTTCTTTCATTTGGTGCCCCAGACTGCAGTTCGGGTTCAGCTGAGACTGAATAAAAGTCTGCGTTTGTGTGGTGAGAATGAGACAGACACAGACTGCTGTCCAAAGCCACTGTGTGTCCTGGAGACTCTTCAGTTGTCCGCCTGTGCGGGCGGCACACCTCAGGCATCACTGCTGATCCAGGCTAAGATACACGCCCTGTTGGTTCCTGCTAATGCTGTATCTGGTAATTCAAATGAAACGTATCTAATCATAATGGACTAAGGATGTAAGCACTTTGAGAGTGCCACATTTCTAATAAATATAAATCTCCTATCCATTTCAGATAATAAAACAGTCATTCCAAACCAAGTGTACCAACCACTGGGCTCTTGTCCCTGTGACCTCACATTCAGAGCATGTGATGTACGCTGCTGCTGTGACAAGGTATCTCTCACATTATTACATTCTTTTAAGGTTTTAGACAAATGTATTTCCTTCTGTATTAATCAACAGTGACTTATTTGTCTTCCACTCTTAACAGGACTGTTCCATTGAAGATTTGAAGCTGTTTGTGTCCCACTGTCTCCAAGGGCCCTTTGGTGGACAGGTCTCGCCTGCTCCAGATTATGAGTGCTCTGTGCAGTCCTCTGAAAACTCCCCAGATTGGTTTCCATTTTTATGTGTCAATTCTCCTCCTGAAAACAACCCTTACCTCGGGCTCTTTTACCAGGGAAACACTATGTGAGAAATTATTGCACATATGGTTTGTTTTTTGATTATGTGATTATACATTTTTGTGTCATGTTTTCATCATCGATCTTTTGCCCTTTGACTTGTTTAGCACATCTAAACCTGGCCCATCCTTCCAAAGTGCTGTTTTGTCTGCTCCAGTGCCGGTTAATATTTATGTTCAAGGAAGTCCCATTTTCTCATTAAATGACCAGTACTTCACTATTCCCCAGGTTTGTTGTTTTTTTAATAAATATCGTTTAGATTACATTTTGGATTGTATGTGTTGCCAAAGCTGTAACAACTAATGCCGTTTATATATCTGTTCCACAGAAGGTGCTCGGGCAGTGTGTAAACAGCGCTCCTGTGGCATTTTTGAGAAATTTCGAAGTAAAGTGTGTAAATCGGCTACGCTCCTGTCCAACTGGACCTCCCTTACAGATGCTATCAACAGATTTGAAGGTTAAAGTGAAGAATGGGCAAGGGGGTATGTTTTACCTGCTAAACATATGTTTTGATGATGATGATATGTTCTGTAGCTCTTTGAATCCATGTGTCTTTATTTTATTTATCTATGTTTCTATGTATTCCAGGTGATGTTATAGTGGAAGTAACTGATAAAGTGGCCAATGACTCAAGTCAGTTTATTTCAAGCACAGATGCCTCTTCAGGTATGGACATTACAACGTATCATTACAACAACAACAACAACAACAACAACAACTTGAACTGACAATTAATATTAATAATATTTCTCTGAAGATGAGGGGCTGGTATGTGAGAACGTGACCTTAGCGCTGGATTACAGATTCTATTGGGAAGGAAATGGCATCACAAATATCACGCTGACTCGCACTGTTGGGACCATCACTTTAAATAGTAGTGGTAAGTGCCCATAATGCTTGTCCATGGTTGGACTGATCACCAGGCATAGTTGATAGATGTGTTTGATGTAGTTTGTGCTCATGTTCTGTCTCCCGAACAGTGGCGTTAACTACAAGGTATTCTGCCGTGTTTCTAAATGGAGAAGTCCTAGGTGAGCCCAACTCAGGGAACCCAGGTGAGAGCAAGATAAAATACTTTGTCCTGAGAATGGTTGTGGTAGTGAACTGTTTTAAATAGTTCACAGTACCTGTTCTAGTGGGTAATACACAAACACTTTACCTGACAGGTTATCAGGTGGGAAGGCCTGTTATTGCTGGAATGGCGGAAACTTGGGACAATAATACAGCCTCAGTACAGAGGATGTCAATCAATCTTTGGAAACCAGGTAAACCCATTAAGTCATGTTGTTGATTACTGTCTGACTGCGTAACTGTGAATTATGTATATTTCAATCAAAATCAGTTGACTAAAAGGCAACACCATTTTCTGATCTGGCTAACAGTGAGTAATGGACTCTGTTCCACTGCTGAGACGAAACCAGTTCTGTTTGGGGAGAATTCAACATCGGGATGTCTGCTCCCTGTCAGCCTACAGAATCTGACTCAGTGTGATCTCCTGAGGTCCGTACCTCAACATGAGTACATATTTGATCTATATCGATAGGTATTTGTGCTGAAGGAAAATATAATGCTTTTTCTCCTTTTAGAGAGAATGTGACTTCTCTCCAGGCTGCTTTGATTACAGCCACATATGTGGCAAAGAGTGGAAACCCAGATCCTCTAACTATGACCGACTGGGTGAACATAAGCTGTAAGTAGATGGTGCAAAGAAACAATTAATGCAACGTTTTCTTTTTGTACAGTTCATGTATGTTTGTTTATTCACTAATATTTAGTATTTTTTGCTATACTTTTATATTACTAATACCTCTTCTTTTCGTTCTAACCATATGTTACACACAATATATAAATTCCAGTTGTGACACTGAACCCAAGCACAGCTATGGAAGACAACACAAGTTCATGCAATGGGGTTCCATCCCACCAGCATATCCATGTTTGGAGTCTTATCACTGGCACAGTAGATGGCATACCTCAAAGGGATATCTGTGCTGTGCAAGTCAGGTGTGTATCAGTGGTATTCTCGTTGCAATGCACAGTTTAAATTGTATTGTCTCAATTCAGGAGGAGCTGTTAATCATCATAGGTCACCATGTGTCCTGTATCCCATTCGTATTATAAGCCATTGTGAATCATGGATGTTATGTTGGTCATTTGTAGCTACAGCCTCTCCCCCTGGGCTCTGGATTGTGGAGGAGGTGATGTCTCTCCATGTGTGGACCCAGTGGAGAGTCAGTTGTTCCCCATCACCTCCTCAGTCACCTTTACTGACATTCCCATCAACACAGGTCCAACAAAAACCAGGCAAGACTGACCTTTATAAAGAGATTTGTTAAAGTACTTTATGTATGAGCTGCCTGACTGATTCTTAACTGGAGTGTGATGTTTTGTATTTTATTTTTTTTACCCCAGGTTTCAGATCAACTTCACAGAATATGACTGTAATAGGAATGATGTGTGTTGGCCTGAGCTCGCCTTCCCCTTCACCAAGTATTACACAGGTGAGAATTCATCTAGTCCTTGGTAATCTAGTCCTAAGGTATCCTGTGGTGGATCTGTCAGTAAATTGGAACTACAGCTGTGAACATTTCTGCGAGAAACACTGCTTATGTATGAAAATATGTATTGACAGTACCATTAGCCTCAGACTTATTTTACCTTTTATCCTCCCCAGGTGAGCCATATTCTCAGTCACTGGCTAAGGGCCTTATCTTGGTTTTCTTCTTCATCACTGCCTCCATTCTTGGGAATCCATGGAGACAAATCCGACAGGCATGGGGCTAGTGCCGCTCTCAAAAGACGCTAAACAAGATGATTTATTTATGTCACTGAAATGTAATTACACCTTTTTACATTAGATATTGTTTATAATTATATAGTTTTTACATTTTTATAATGTTTGTGGGAATGTATAGAGTTGTATTGGTGCATCATTTTGTAATAAAACTATTTTTTCTATGACTTTTTTTTAAGGCTTAATCCCTCAACATACTTTTAATCACAACACACTTTGTGATAGGTTAGAAAAGTGGGTATGACTCTTGTGCAATCTTCCAATCTGATTTCAGTCCCAGCTATGTTTGTTTCTTATCAAGTGACTCAGGCTTCTTGGTCATTGTTTTTTCGGGTTTTACCACCAGGGGACATCGTCCACAAGCACAATAATGTTTCAATGTTATGCAGAAAACATTACCAAACATAACAGCTGCTGCTCTTTACTATTCTAGACCCATTTACTGCCTCTGACCTCACTGTATGGATGACCCAATATTTCATCCAACCGATTCATGCTATTGGTTCTAGGTATTGTTCAAATAGACTTAGGTGTGTCTCATTTATCTTGTCTCCTTGTTCCCCCTCATTTGCATCTTTTTCACATGTTTTAGTGTGTCCTACTTAAAGAAAACCCTGTTTTCACAACCTGCGTCTTCAGTTTTTTTCTCCCATGGGGCCCCGTAACAGGTTAATCCAGCCACGATAATGTAAGGTTTTATTCCTGCAGAGTAATAGAATAATATTTACAGAATAATATGACATTGTACGTGTGGTTTTTAAAACCTACAAAATGGCAAAATACATTTCTGATCTTCTGCTATGTTATGAACCATCCAGACCTCTCAGGTCATCTGGATCAGGTCTGCTAAGTGTCCCAAGAGTCAGAACTAAACATGCAGAAGCCGCGTTCAGTTTTTATGCACTAACATTTTTTGGAACAAGCTCACAGAAAACTGCAGGACCAACTCCAACTCTGAGTTATTTTAAATCAAAGCTTAAAACTTTCCTGTTTGCTGCTGCCTTTTATTAAACCAGATAATGATCTTATAACTTTTACTCTTGTGTGTTATATTCTATTTTAGCTTCTATCCTAGCTTTTATGTTTAGCTTGTTTTTATTTTCTAATCTATAATGTTATTATAACTTTATAGTTATTTAATTATGTCTTAATGTTCTTTTGCACTTTGTCGCAATGTTCTTGAATGTTTATGTAAAGCACATTGAATTGCCCTGTTGCTGAAATGTGCTATACAAATAAAGCTGCCTTGCCTTGCCTTGCCTTCCAAGTGCAAAGCCAGGGAAAATAAACATTTAGATAAATATATTAAAGGAGGTGCATAAAGCCACAGTCTTATTAGCTTTTTTGTTTTCGGAGGAGAGAATCAATTTAATGTATTGTTTGGTCTCATGTTCAAATAAAAAAAATTAAGGTTTAGATTTACTAAATTTGGATTTATGTATATGAAATTTAGCTAAGAGAATAATGAGATTAATAATATAATATTCTTTGATTTTACTGTTACCTTTATGGAAACCAAACAAAACATTCTCTAGACATAGAATAAAATCAGGGTCAATATTATCAATAATGAATCTACTCAAGTCCTTCCACAGCCTTTTTGCTATGGTCACAGTGCTATAATAAATGAGGAAGAGTTTCTGGGAGTACATCACAGAATGAACAGTTTACATTGATGTCCTGTTTAAACAAGATAATGACTTGCTGGATAATATCTGTGAAGGATTTTAAAGGACACTTCTCTTATTTTGTTTGTCAAAAGATACTTATAGGGTAGAGTTATGGAAGTCTTTATTGGACTTTATTAGTTGTAACCTACAGAAGACATTCCACAAATGTGTACCATGATCTGCAAATATTTCAATATCCACAAAACATGTATTTTTGTATTTGTGTTGTGTAAAGTCACATCCACAAAAATAAAGGGAGATTTGCAAATACGCCTACTCTGTAAATACGTATTTTAGGGTTTACATGTAAAGTGCTATATATACACATTTGTGCATCTATTTCGCATTTGCAGATCGCTTCCTGTGCATTTGTAGAGTTCTTCCACTTGAGGTCTTTTATATTCGCCTTCAGACACTGCTGAGGGCCCACAGACACCAGGTCAGTGAGTGTGTAGTGCGCAGACTCCTGCGGCCGCTGCTGATTGGTCTAAAGCTACATTGACTGCTGGTGGAAGTTGTTGGTATTCAACAGTTAGTTAAATGACGTGGAGCACCATGGACACGACCAACGGATGTCTGCTAACAACTTCATAAACTATGAGAAGAACAGTGACTGCGTCTTTGGATACCTCTTGATACCGGGTTCCTTCACAATTTAGAGATTGAACTTTGACTTTGAAACTAGTTCTTCATCCAGGAATCATCACCTTGCTCTCCGGTGGCTAGCCCGCGAGCTAACAGGAACAGCTCCTCTGCTGTAGCTGGTAGCTATCTGAAGATCTGAAGTCAGCCTGTTTCAAGTCAGATATTACACCACCACTGCTGCTAAAACATGACAAGCACCAAGGACTTGACTAACCAACGTTGAGGTGCTTTAATCAACAGAAACAGCAGTATTTAGCTTCCTTACACTAGCTCCAGCTACCTGTGAAGATGAGCTCTCTGCTGCGAGGTGAAGAGATGTGTCTGGCCCAGCTGTTCCTGCAGTCTGGGTCTGCATACGACTGCATCAGTGAACTGGGAGAACTGGGACTGGTGGAGTTCAGAGACGTAAGTCCTTGAAAAGACCTGTTTTAATTTCCCTGTTGTACTACACAAAGCTGCAAATTTCTCTGTAAAAGTCTGATTTTTTTTCTTCAATATTATATTGATTGTTTTTTTTTGTTCATTTTGAAACAACAGAACAAACATTCACACACGTCCCCAATAATAACAGTCTCGGTACAAAGAAACTTAACAAACCTAATATTAATATAAAATAAGCCAGTATAGATACAGAAAAAAAATATTACATATAAAAAATAGATAAATAAGTTAAAAGAATATACACAAGAAAAAAAAAAATTAAAAACAATACAATAAAATCTATTTATATATATATATATATATATATATATATATATATACTGTATATACATATACATATACTGTATATACATATACATATACGCACACGCAGTACATACACATACAAAAACACATATAATCAGTTAAAAAAATCTGTATACAATTCAGTCATCATCCTGCTCCAGCAAGGATACAAATTACAAACTACCTTGGAGTGAAGGTGGTAGCACCAATCCTTATCTGAACACAGGGATCTACAGTCAGGCCGTTCATAAAATGTATGAAAGGTTTCCATATAAAATTCCTCAACTTTACCTCCTACTATGAAAGTCAGTTTTTCTAATGCCAGAAAAGTCTGATTTTTAGATTAATCAGAAGACACGTCTTATTTTTTATACATTCCTTTAATGACAGATGTTAAGGACCTGGACACTATTTTATTTTTTCTGCATTTTACTGCAGTCAGAGGTATTAATTTAAATCCAGTGACAGATGAGACTTCAGTCTCTCTCTCTCTCTCTGTGTTTGAACACTATGAAGTGTAAGTGGCAGAAAATCATCTGATGTCAGAGGAGAGATGAGAAGTTTTGTTGTGAAACAACATTTTTTTGACTGAGCCACGTTGGTTTTTGAAAAAGCTGACTTTTAAGAATGAAACGTATCAATTTGAAAGTTACTGCTTGAGTTTGCAAACATCTAAAGCACTCTGCTATAATAACAGCTGCTGCTCTTTACTATTCTAGACCCATTTACTGCCTCTGACCTCACTGTATGGCTGATCCAATATTTAATCCAACCATGATTCATGCTATTGGTTTTAGGTATTGTTCCAAAAGACTTAGGTGTATCTCATTTGTCTTGTCTTCTTGTTCCCCCTCATTTGCATCTTTTTCACATGTCTTAGTGTGTCCTACTTAAAGAAAACCCTGTTTTCACAACCTGCGTCTTCAGTGTTTTTCTCCCATGGGGCCCCGTAACAGGTTAATCCAGCCACGATAATGTAAGGGTTAATTCTCGCAGAGTAATAGAATAATATTTACAGAATAATGTGACATTGTGCGTGTGGTTTTTAAAACCTTTCTTTATTGGGTTTTGCAGGATTACACAACATTTGTATCAAATACAAATACTATTGCCTTTTATAAAGTGCCATCAAGGAACAAAGACATGTCTTTTTAAACATTGAGTGGTTGATGACAACTAACACCCCTGAGAAGATTATTCACTGAGTTCAAATATTCCAGATACTTGTAGAAAGTGTTTTTTTTATAGGGTTATGGTAAACAGTTACTGGACCATGACGACTTTTTTGTAATACAGCCTATCAATCATGGAAAATTTTGACCAACCAACAATATCTAAACGGCTATAACTTTACCTGCTTGTTTGTCGGAGCGTCTATATAGCATCTGTCACTGAATTATATTTTATATGAAAGCAGATGTGGCCATTTCTTCTTGTAACTTACAGAAGGAAGTCGTAGCTATCCTATAGATCATATCTGTTTTTAAATGCTGCTGTAAAGGGGCCCGTACAGGTACTTACTGTATGGTTTATGATGGTTTGTCCTGTAGATATGTTTCACACGGTATCAATGATGAGTGGGGATGATTGTTAATCATTCAAGTCTTGACTCAATATGTCTCTTGCACCTGTTTCAGCTCAATCCCAGTGTTAACTCCTTCCAGCGGAAACATGTCAATGAGATCAAAAAATGTGAAGAGATGGAGAGGATCCTTGGTAAGGATATACTGATCTTTAATATACAGTGCACCAATAATATGCATTGAGTTGAAGTTGATGTCAAGCTTTAGGCTGGGAATGCAGTTATTTTGACAGGATTAAAACAAAGCTGTGATGGAACTGTAGAAGCAATTAAGCAGGAGTACAAGAAGCCACAGAATTTATGCTTATTGGACTTTGGGTCTAGTACTCCACCGTGAATCCTAGTGTTGAAGCAGAACCTCCTTTACCAAAACATAAGCCACAGAAGAGCTTCTCACTGAATTGAATTGAAGGCCATGACCCTGCAGTCATGAGAAATGTCAGCTGGTTGTAGATGTAGTAGGATGAAATGCTGTCGTTAATTAACTAAACCATTTATTATTATTAGATTAAGAGAAAAGAGTAACGCACTGTGACTTTGCTTCAAATCTAGTGGTCATAAGGAAGCTTTGAAACATTCGAAAACTGTCTTTTTGTGTCTGAGAAAGTTTGCTCGTTATTTTTGACAGGATACCTTCTGAGGGAAGTCAAGAAAGCCGACATTTCACTGCCAGAAGGAGACGTGAACCCAGTGGCTCCTTTACCCAAGCACGTCATGGCTATAATGGTTAGTTACTTACTTATGTATCATCATTTATAATTGTTAATTTAATATGTTAATGACAGTAATCCTGGAGAGCTTTTAAATCAGTGATGACTAGGGCTGACCCGAATGCTTCGAAGCTTTGACTGTTGTCATGGTAATCGACCTCCAAATCAGTATTCGAATGCTTCGTTGTTGTTGTTGTTGTTTTTTTATAGAAGTATGTAGTAATAATGTATAAATACCAAAATAGCCCATGAAATAAGGAATAATCCCACAACTTAATTCATATTCAACATTAATTATTATTAGTTATTCTCAGACGGATATCAATGTTTGTTATGTGAGGTGCATGTGTGTACAGTAGTGCTGCAGCAGCACTATCATGGGCCTCGAAACAGGAGAGCTGGAGACAGACAGACAGAAGAACCTGTCAGCCGAGGCGTGGCGCAAAGCTTTGAATATCTTTTGAATATTTCTCAACGAAGCGTCGAAGCCCAAAAAATGGTATTCTGGACAGCCCTAGTGTTGAGTTAATGCCACTCCAATTAAATGAATGTAGTGGAGTACCTTCTATATGTAGAACACTGAATCTTACTGCTCTAGTCTGTGTAAAATTGGAGGATTATTCAAACCATATACATTATTATGATTATTATTGCTGTAATGCCCATTATCACTGGGTGTCTGTGTATGTGTGTTCACAGGAGCAGCTGCAGAGGCTAGAAGTCGAGTTAGGTGAAGTCACCAGGAATAAAGAGAAGCTGCAGAGGAATCTGCTGGAGCTGACCGAGTACACACACATGCTGCGCGTCACCCGCAGCTTTGTACAGAGAACAGCCGAGGTTAGTGTGTCATCCTGTAATGTAGCTGGATTCGTAACACACACCTTTTTGTCTTGTTTATACTCACTATATGACATTTAGAAGCTGGTCTTTGATTTGATTTTGTTTTTCGTCTCTACCCTCCTCGCATCTTGTCTTTACTTTTAGCGAGAGCCCCTACAAGTTCAGTATGAGGAATTTCCCTTCTTAGAAAAAGACACAATGATGGACTACAGCAGCATGCAGAGACTCGGAGCCAAACTGGGGTGAGGGATGAAATTCTGCCGTCCATATCAGTATTATGTTTATGTTAGTGTTTGGAGTTGACAGTAGGCACCAGGTCTGTCACGGTTTACCAGTTTTCGGAATTGTCATGGCATTTTAAAAATGAAATCGCAATATCGTGTGATTTTCTAGTCACAATAATATAATGAGGAAAAAGTAAATGGGTTGCACAGCTGTTGCTACACATTTAAAGAAACTTTAAAATGAGGCAAGTTGTACTTTTATTTTCCTCCATAAATTGTTTTCTGTGTCCTCTCTGTCTCCCATTAGGCTTTTCACATACAGACGTACTTTATACACAATACAGACACACACAAACAGGAAGGCTTTGTACACAGTACACACATCAGCAGGAAGGAAGTTCTCAAGTTGCGATAACTGAAATACAGCTTTGGTTCTTTGTCAACAACATGTTGCTCATACAAAACCTTATTTTTCGATTTTATACTCCTAAAACATTGTGAATGTGCATGGACAGCGAGGGCTCAAAGGAAAGACTAACTACACAGTTGTACATTTTTTCAATCAATCTGCCGCTACTCTGCAACACAGAAAGTATCACAACTACAGCAGACGGCTTGTATTATGTTCAAGTGAGCACAATGTGTCATCAATAATGTAAGATTGTTTAGATAATAGCAAAGCTACGGACACTGTGACATCAGCCAGATTGCTCGCATGCACACGTGCCATTGAAGATGTTGATACATGCGAACGCACACCGTCTCCGTCATTCCTATATCCCAAATTAATTTACCCAGATAACCATTGGAGCTTTGGAGTTTAAATCTTAGTGTGAAGATGTTAGTGTGAGTAAGTTCATAATGAAATGGTTTCTTTTGTGATGCAATGAATTTAATTTGGAAATGTAATTTTAAAAGCAACATAAACAAAGCTTAAGATGAATTTTGAATTATATAATTGTATTGAGGGTTATTGTGATTTCATCATGATATCATTATTGTGATATTTTAAGTTGAAAGTTAGATTAAAGGTCCATGTGCCTTCGTAGGCACATATGGGAGGCTGTTTGTGAAAGTTCTCCTCGTTCTCTTGCAGTTTCATTTCTGGGCTTATTAAGAGAACGAAGATCGAGGCCTTTGAGCGGATGCTTTGGAGAGTATGTAAAGGATACACCATCCTCAGCTATGCTGAGGTCGACGAGTATTTGGAAGATCCTGACACGGTACGTTTCTCTAAGCTAACTTTGTTCAAAATTTCTGCTAAAGTTTTTTTTACTTTTGTTATGTCTTCTGTGTATTAATGTGAGATTAAAATAGCAGCAAGGAAGGCAGAAGAAACATTTGTATTAAGTACATAATATGTTTGTATCTCACTTCCTAAATTGGGATCTTGTCGAGATGCAAGGTTCTTAATTTGGTACAAGATAACAAACTTGGTTAACACACTTGATTGGATCTTAACTTCTGTGTCCGCATATGATGATATGATTCTTGTGGGACTAATGGATATTCTCTATTTCCATAATGTTTGTAGGTAAGATCAAAATTGGTCCGAAACGTTGGTCTTCTAATAAAATTTGTTGCCTTAAATCTGTGTGCTCCAGTATACTTTGGACCTAATCTCTGAAGTCTTTCCTGTTACAAGACTGCCTTAGTCTGCGAGCACCGAACAGGCCTATAATTCCTTGTGAGACAGTTGAAGCACCTGAAACCTCCTTCATTCAGTATTTTGCTACATTAGCTACACACTATTGGCGTTGTAGGGGAGCTGAAGAGAGGCAAGGCACTTGAGCATGCGCATAAATGTCACATCCTTTGGATTTTCCCGGCAAAACTCCCCTGAGTCCATTATAGAAATCAGTCCTTATACTGTTTTAGGCAACTGAGAAAGTCGGGGAAGGTCTCAGTTTTTACGTTAAGTTACAGTCCGTTCACAGATTGGCAACACAAAGCGATTAATACAGGAAGATTGTTACATATAGTACCCCTTTAAATACTGTAATGGGACAAAATTGAAAATGATGTTGTGAAGTCTGTTCTAGTCCTTCTTGCTGTTCTTATAAACAACCAGAGCTGTGATCTTGTCTGTTCCCATAGAGTGACAACACTAATCCATTTATCCATTTCCTCTGCTTGACCAGAAGGCAGGCATGCAGGTCTGCGACTGATCACTAGTGGAATGTCAGGACATACTTTCACTGATGGAAAATCAGGAAAATTTACAAGCAATTTAACATGTGCTCAGGGTTGGAAATTAGCACAAGCCACCAGCCAAATGCTGGTGAAATATGCAAGTGGCTGCTAGATTTTCTTTTTTTTTTTTTTTTAAATACGGTAGAGAAAGCAGTGCTTTTCAGCTGCTGTTTCTAACGTCAACAATGAACTTTTAATCAATGAAGTACTTTTCAGTTTTGTTTTGGTAATGAACAGCTTGATTTTGCAAACAAATATAAATTAATATTTAAAAACATAAAAAAAAATGAAATATACAGTTTTTGAACATAAAATATAACCACTTGAAAACCTTCTCTGCGTCCAAATTGACACTTCCTTTTTTATAATCGATGGAGCGTCTGGATCTTATCATTGATATACAACACTTCCTCTTATTCATTGATATACAACACTTCCTCTTATTCTCTACCTGCAGGGTGAGCCAACCAAAAGTGTGGTGTTCCTGATCTCTTACTGGGGAGACCAAATTGGTCAGAAAGTGAAGAAGATCTGTGACTGGTAATTATTCCACAATACTTTGTCTCATGGTTGCTCTATTAATGGCAGAAAAGGGCTGATATCTATTCTAAAATAATACTTTTTCTTTCTCCACAGCTACCACTGTCACTTGTATCCCTATCCCAGCAGCAACGAAGAGAGGAATGATGTTGTGGAAGGACTAAGAACTCGCATTCAGGACCTGCACACAGTATGTCTTTTGCTAGTAACTAATTATGGAGATGTTTAATTAGTGACAGGAAAAAGTAGTTACTCTGTTTGTCTTTCACAAACGGTTAACTTGTAAATGTGTCTGCTGTCATCTCTGTTAATATATAAGCTAGATACTTTCAAATATGAGCTCTCCAGGTGTTTTTTTTCCCCTGGTGCCGGGTTTTAAGATAAAAGAATACAACATTTTACGAAACAAGCTTGCAGAAAATCTTGTTTTCAGTGAATCACATTACACCCAGTAAGGATTTCTCATTCAAACCGTTATTTTATGGCCAAAGAACTAAATGAAATGGCTGATTTCTTTTCTAAAAGATTAACCCAATTTTCTCTTTTTGTGAACCGGTCCTGGCACTTATTGGGTCAGTTGAGTGAATCATTTGGTAGCTTCAACCCACTGTGACTGAAAAAATAAAATTACACTCACCGCCTGTAGCACATGATGAACATGAGACCTCCTCAGCTGAACGTTAAACTGTTTCTTCCTCTCTTTTGTGCATGCTTTTCTTTCTTGACTGTTTCTCTTGTCTGCTCTTTGTCTCTCTTATTCACACACTAAAACACTCACAAATGCCTCTTGTGAAAAAATGTAAATGTTTATTTCTCTCTGTTAATGTTCAATACATTATCATAGAAATAAAAGTCAAGGTTTGTAAACTTCCCCCCTTTTTTGGAAGGTCTAATGTGATGTGCCACACTAAGTGTTCTGTTTATCTCTTACGGTGTGCAGGTACTTTATAGGACAGAGGACTACCTGAAACAGGTCTTGATGAAGGCCTCAGAGTCCGTCTACACCTGGGTCATCCAGGTCAAGAAGATGAAGGCCATCTACTATATTCTCAACCTGTGTAGTTTTGATGTCACTAACAAGTGTCTGATCGCTGAGGTGTGGTGTCCTGTCGATGACATTCCCACGCTGCGGAGGGCCCTAGAAGAAGGATCGGTAAGGAAAATCTTCACTGCAGACATTCTTCTTCTGTTTATTGAACCGGGGCAGTTGCTTCATGAACTGGAGTATTGTCATCGTAAAAGCAAGTACTGAATGAGGCATGGCTTTTATTCATCCCTCTTTAGTTTAACTACAAGGGAGGGTATAGAAGGGCCACTGTTCATTGTGCGTGCAGGCTGCAGAGGACAGAGTGTGTATTTGGGATGAAGAAACACAAAGACGCATTAATGAGAATAACTGTTCCTACAGAGGTTTATTTATCATGTTGCAACAACTGGCTCTCTAATGATTATGTTATGCCAAATCTGTTGAAGAGACATTATATATTTTTCTTGTTTATTTATTTATTTTTTGATGTGCACGTGCTGCCAACTTTTTTCAGTGCTGATCAAATGTTTTAAGACGTTAGGGTGAAATTAGTTTATGGCAACATGCTGACTTTTTGATTTGATATTTCAGAGAAAAAGTGGAGCGACAGTTCCTTCCTTTGTCAATCGTATCCCCACCAACGACACCCCCCCCACCCTGATAAGGACCAACAAATTTACCTCTGGCTTCCAGAACATTGTGGACGCCTATGGAGTGGGCTGTTACAGAGAGGTTAACCCTGGTGAGTGGGAGCCTTTCGCTTTCCAACTTGAAGGTGTTGCACAACAGTCTTTGAAGAGAAACAGAAAAATTAAGATCCTTTTATTGTAATTGTGTAGCACTCCTCCCGTGATGCATGAATAACATCACAGGAGATAGTATTACACAACACATGTATTACATAATAATAAAAATGATAACCGAAATCTAATCCAGAGCTGATGTAATGGGAACATGATGCCACCATTATAACGGCTTCTTTCTTGTCTTTACATATCATTTAACTTTCCTGGTTTTACTTCACATTTTATTATTCTGTTTCAACCTATGCTAACTTCTTTTGTTTTTGTTGTTTTTGTGTCTTGTCTTGCTATTGCTAAATTTTAATATCCTGTTGTCTTTATGTCGTTTAATATTTTATTTTTAGAAGTGCTAAGGTATATACAATATTTTTTACGTTTTCTAGTCTTGATTTTTTTATTTTTTTTATTTATCATTTTGCAGCTCCTTTCACAATCATCACTTTCCCGTTCCTGTTTGCTGTGATGTTTGGGGATCTGGGTCATGGAGCGATCATGGCTCTGTTTGCTCTCTGGATGGTTCTGTACGAGAACAACCGCAAACTTAAAAACACCAGGAATGAGGTGAGCGAGTACTGCAAAGAAATGTTCAACCTAATACTCATTTGTGTGTCATACAGCGTGTCTGAGGTATAACTGAGCGATTCGATGCGTCTGTGCAGATCTGGAACACCTTCTTTGAGGGGCGATATATCATCCTGATGATGGGCCTGTTCTCCATCTACACTGGCCTCATATACAACGACTGCTTCTCAAAGTCCCTTAACATCTTTGGTTCTGGATGGAGCGTGAAGGCCATGTTCGATGCCCAGGTGTGGAAGTGAGTACGTCATGACGAAGGAACTATACGTGTTTTAAGATATAAAGATAAGATGACGTTTGTGGATTTGTTCCGCTATGACCTACATTTAACACACACTGGGGGGTTTTTATTTGTGTCCTAACAGGGAAGATGATATCCATGGGAATCATTTTCTCACTCTGGATCCAAATGTTACGGGAGTTTTCCGCAGACCGTACCCTCTGGGAATTGACCCGGTAAGTAAAGAATATTGAAGGACTAGTCATCAACATGATTTATAATATAATATCTCATATACATATATGTTATCATTGCTTCTCATTATTGTGATGGTTTTAAAGAGCCTTCGTTATACTCACAGTCACAGTAAACATGTTACCAGGACATGTGCACTTGAAGTTATAATATTACAATATTGTTTGTAAATGGACTAATGGAGCCTCTGGTGTCTGACAGGGCGTGCGCAATTTACTGCCAAGCTGCGGCCTGCAACATGGAGATCAAATTTCAGTAGATGCGCACGTTTGTTTACTAGAAAGTTTATGCGTTTTTGTTGGAAGGGAATAACCTGTATTTATGTACGGTTGTGTTTGTAAATGAAAAACAATAAGTACAGTATTTCTTTTAAACTTCTTAAATAAGAGTTGAGACTTTCATACCATGATGTCCTAATATTATTATACTAGTATAGTAACACAAGGGCTATGAAACGACCATTGATGTGGAGCAGTCATGTCTGGTGCTGACACCTTAAATTTGATCAGTGCATCAGTATTTAAAACAGTCAGTTGTTTGCTTGATTAGCGGTAATGTTACTCGCACAGAGACGCACATTGTGTGACAAAAGTGAATTAGGTTGAATTCCTGGAAGATGGAACTTATTGAATCACTTGTGTAGAAATATTAGATCCCCTCCAGGAACAATAATGCCGTCCTTGGATGGCCGAAGCGATGAACAAAACGCAGCTAGCTTTTCTTTATTGGATTTAAATAGCATTGCTGGACTTCATTTTTTACCAATCAAACATACCCATTGTATAATATATGCCATCTTTCCGTTGCACAGATTTGGAACTTGGCAACGAACCGCCTTACATTTCTGAACTCCTATAAGATGAAGATGTCCGTGATATTGGGCATCATACACATGAGCTTCGGGGTCATCCTCAGCACTTATAATCACTTGTAAGTACCAGTTTATTTGACCTTGTAATGCCCTTAATGTTAGATGTTATAGTTTTTAACCTTTTCCACTCACCCCTATTTTTCATAGACCAGTTTTTGTCCTTTTTAGGGGGTTGCAGGGGGTCTTTAGGGGGAGATAGCAGGTCAACAGTAGATGTCACATAGACGTGGTGTACATCATCTGAAAGCTGGGAACCTGAAGATTAATTTGAGATGCAGCTCAGCACTGTGTGTCAAGTTGTTCTAGTCATAAATCAGAAATAAACATTAATTCATTCATTAAAATAAATTGTTTTCTGTATAAGGGCTTAGAACATTATGATAGAGGTTAATGCCCATTCCCATGCTCACTTGTGTTTCATAAATTGCTGCAGCAATGTAACCTTTTTTTAAAAAAGACTCCATGGTTTAAAATAAAGTCGGCATGTCTGTAAAAGGGAGACTCGTGGGTACCCATAGAATCCATTTTCATTTACATATCTTGAGGTCAGAGGTCAAGGGACCCATTTGAAAATGGCCATGCCATTTTTTTCTCGCCAAAATTAAGCGCAACTTCTTAGCATGACATGATTGGTATCAGTGGATTCCTTAGGTTTTCTAGTTTCATATAATACCTGTACCTTTACTCTAAAGCTCTAAAACTGAACCTGCTACAGCCTCTGAAAAAAGTAAAGTCGGCCAAAGGCGCTGGCACCTTCAAGGAGTGGAAGAGGTTAATACTATAGCCTGCCTTATTTTTGTCAACAAAAACAGGCACTTCAGGAAGAAGCACAACCTGTACTTGGTATTTCTCCCTGAGCTCCTGTTCCTGCTGTGTCTGTTTGGCTACCTGGTGTTCATGATAGTCTACAAGTGGCTGTTCTTCAACGCTAACAACTCCAGACAGGCTCCAAGCATCCTCATCCACTTCATAAACATGTTCCTCATGCAGGGTGATGCTGTGCAGCCCCTCTACCCAGGACAGGTGAGAAGCTAATGTAAAGTGTAACTCATGTCCTTGTTCTTACTAAACAGTCTAAAGTTGTTTTAAAATGCACTTCAAAGTTCACTGAGACAGATTATAACAATGTAATGTGATGTTGTTTTGCTTCTTCCAGACTGGCCTGCAGGTATTTCTGGTGGTCATGGCTGTTCTCTCAGTGCCTGTGTTACTCCTGGGGAAACCCGTCTACCTTTATTGGCTTAGTAAAGGAAGCCAGCGCCTAGGAATGTACAGGGTGAGGGGTTACATTCATATCCGTCTGTGAATGTTTGCTTACTGTGTGAAATACGTTTCCATATATTTGTTCTCTGATTGTAAAATACACAAACGTGAGTAGTTTTTCTGTGTGTCCTCAGGGATATGAGCGTGTACGGCGTAACAGTGAAGAGGAGCTCTGCCTGATGAGGGATCACGACATGGAGGAGGGCAGCAGTCACAGCGATCTCTCCACTAGCGGAGAGCACCAGACAAAGGAGGTCAGCGTAGCAAAACAACTGGATAGTTCCCAATTAATCGGAACCTTCCTTATAAGCAACCATTGTTATTTGTTTCTGGTTTCCGACAGTCATTCTGAGTTTTTTTTTTTGTTGTTGTGACAGTTTGACTTTGGAGATGAGTTCCTGCATCAGGCCATTCACACTATAGAGTATTGCCTGGGATGCATCTCCAACACAGCCTCCTACCTAAGGCTTTGGGCTCTGAGCCTGGCACATGCCCGTGAGTATGATGGTTTGCAGTACAGCACACAGGTCAAACCTGTACAAGCACACACTGAACACAAAGTGAGTGTACACATTACGGGCGTAGTAGTGTAGTAGTTCCCTAAATGGATGGTGCTCTCTTCTCTGCTTCCACAGAGCTATCGGAGGTGCTGTGGGCCATGGTGATGCGAGTAGGACTACGAATGGACACCAGGCTCGGGGTTTTATTCCTGGTGCCTGTGTTTGGCCTCTTTGCCGTTCTCACTGTGTCCATCCTCCTGGTAATGGAGGGTCTGTCTGCATTCCTTCATGCCCTCCGGCTGCACTGGTAAGATAACAATCACCACTAAAGTACTTGTATCGTCGATGGCGCCAAAGTGCTATGAATTATCTCAGTGTTTTATATTCATAGCAGCTGCTTGTTTCTTCCTCAGGGTGGAGTTTCAGAATAAATTCTACAGTGGGACTGGAGTCAAGTATTGCCCCTTTGCCTTCTCTCTCCTGCCCTCCAGCTTTGAGAACGAGGGGTTACTGTGAAGGGACTATCTGGTAATACTGTTAGGTGGTAAACGGAGCTAAAAGAAGTCATGAGGGTATTTTGATTTTTCTTGTCATCTTTTAAAAATGTGTTATGTTAAGAGATTTTATGGTCGGCCTCACAAACTTTGGACTGAAACGCGCTGCCCTCCCAACAGTTTCAAGAACTGAGAAATGTTTTCTTATTGCAAATGTATGTAACACGTGGTATTTTGTACCAGGATCAGTTTGCTTCACTGCAGGTTGAAATGTGAGGCTCAAATTTAAAATGTACCTCATACCTAAAACCATCAATTTTCTAATGAGGCATTCATTATTGGTGACAGTTGTTGTTTGTTGTCAGTTGTATGGAAAACCACATTTGCCAAATTTGGAATAAATTAGTAAAGGAGAGATATGATTTTAGTATGAGATAACTTAAAATAAATAAGTAAATGGATGACCTGAACACTTGTTAGGATAAATGTATTGCTGGTTTTGGTGTTTTCATGGGATTTACTCATCAAATAAAAAAAACAAAAATTAACATCCACCTTTACCTTTTTAAGAAAAAAATATTATCCTATTTATTAATTTACATGTCCCTACATTTCTACTTCTCTGTATCTAGTTATTTTTGTCATTAATTTTTGCACAATTGTGTATATTAATGCAGTTATTTTTAGTTTTTTCATTTTTTGGCAGATCTGGTTTCCATACACTGGATAGTGAGCCACCTTTCACTTCCATAGTTCTTGCTCAACTCTCTGTTGCACTGACTGCCTTACAGAAGTACAAACAAATGACAGCTTCCTGCATCATTCTTTCGTTTCCCTTGTGTTCTTACTTTGTGGTACCAAAACACTGCGAAGGATCTGTGACTTGCCAGTATTGAAAAGTGCTCGGGCAGGTGTGTGATGAGATGTATATACTTTTACAAAATTATTTTTTAATTTATTACATTTTAATATGTATCAGAATTAAAGATGAATGTTAATGGGGATATGATTTTTACTTTTATGCATTCACAATGTTGCCTATGCATCTGCCACTTACAATTTAACATTCCACGCATCTGTTGACTGAGCTCTGTTGACTCTGGTCCTATATCCATATTCAACACAGTGGCCGGGCTGTATTAAATCTTATTAGAAGTACACTGAATTATGTACTAATGTCAGGCATTATTAGTTTTTGCTATTTCTGTGAAGCTGTTAGTATCGTATGGATTGATATTGGGATTTTTGTTAAGGGAAGGAGACTTAATTATTCATCGTTGCAATATTGAAATCGAGATTGAGATTAGTCACTGGCAACACAATTTGCTACAGTAAGATACTGCCACACATTGAAAAGTCATGACCTTGTGTCAAGTTTTAACAGTGGAACAATATGGTATTAAATCTTAATACAAGCGGCTCTTTTATTGAGGCAAGTGATGTTTGATTAGCAATTATTTGTGTAGTTAACATTAAATTGTTATATGGGTTGGTTGAAGGTATTTAAATTGATTCTAACGCAGCCCTAATCCTGCCATTCATTTCAGTTCATTTCAGTTCATTTCATCAGTTCTAATTCTTTTGAGAAAATCATCTTCATGTCAATAATAAATTGTATTTGTTTTTTTCTGTCAAAACCCATAACTGCATTCTTTATTGTATCTGGGTTTAGAACAACCCCATTTGTCCCTCTTCATGTAGCATCATTTTATGTTTAAGACCTTTCAACTTAGAATGTGAAATAACATCATGCATTGTACATAAATACAATCTGTAGTTCTGGGAAGGTGGTCTTTTTGCTTCTTTAAACATTCCTTTATTATGATGTGATTTGGATTAAATGCACACACAGACATTTTGGATTGGACTATGTATATACTTCAGATCATGCCTAATAACCTTGGTAAATACGGAGAAGTTACTACATTCATAGCAAAAGTTATAGGGGGATACTCATTCTTTCAGACTGCATTTTAAACTTGTCACAAAATGCATCCCATCACTATAATGCATTTTCTCTGATGCCCTACTATCATGGGTTTTATTTTGTATAAATACTTCAGATCATGCCTCATAACCTTGGTGAATATGGAGAAGTTACTACTTTCCCAGCAAAGGTTATAAGTGGAAACACATTCTATATCACAAAATATTTTTTATATAGCCTACATTTAGCTATATGAGGAAAAAGATTGAGTTCCTTGGTTTATCGGTAAACCTCAGTGCAATGAACAATATGGAGTTCGATAACACATACAGAAGAATAAAAGCATTTAATGATAGATAGATAGATAGATAGATGGATAGTAACTTTATTGATCCTGAGGGAAATTCAAGTTTCCAGCATCACAGTTCCATAGTGCAAAACATGTTAGTAAAAAGGCAGTAAAACAGTTAGTAGTGCAAAGTACAAAAAAAATATACCAGATATAAAAATACAAGATGAAGAAAACTGTTAAAAGTGAATATAGTTCGGGGTAACAACTGTGATACACGACTATTAATAAAGTGAATATAGTGCAGAAGAGACTGTTAAAAATGAATATAGTGCAGGGTAACTCCAGTAGCTTAGTCTATGAAAGTGCACTGTGTGCATTATTATCTGTCCTGCAGACTGACTTGTTACTTTGCAAAACCTCACACCCCAAGTGTAGAGCTATATTGTACATCCATGGTGTAGTGATGCAGGCAAGCTTCCTTTCAGTCATTACTCTGGGAACAAATTTCCACTGACTTGTGTCTCCGAACTAGCAGTAATCAAGCAGCATAGCGCGAGACGTTTGGTGGTTGCCATTAGTGATGGGAATTCCGGCTCTTTTTAGTGAGCCAGATCATTTGGCTCACTTCCCCAAGAAGAGCCGGCTCTTTCGGCTCCCAAACGACTCTTCGTTTTACCACTTCAGCCTTTTATAATTCAGCCAAATTTAGCGCCGTTTTGACCTAAGATTAGTATGTGTGTATATATATCACTTAAATTATTCAATATATTCATACTAAACCTTATAATATCTAGAATACCATGATTTTACATGCGGCTTCGTTTCCGACTGTCACTCATCTTGTCTGCTATTTGCGCACCGCACTCATCTCTCTCTTTCTCTCCTCCTCTCCCTCCTGCTCTGCACCTGTAGACCGTCAGCGCGCGGCGCCCCCCCCCCCCCCATATGTTATTCAAAGATAACATAAAATATAGAAAAATGCTTTTAGAATGATGAAGAAATGTTTATTATTTTATATACAGTTTACAATTTGTACAATAAAAACAGGCATTAATAAATTTGTCTACAAATTAATTCATTAAACTATGAATAAATGGACTAGATTACAAAGTAATCCCCCCCCACCCCCCTCTGCTTGATGCTATGATCCTCGTCTGTCATCACCTGATTGGTTGCATGGACGTCATTAACACAACATTCAGTCACAGTCAGTGCATGGAGTGCCCTTGGCGCGGAGAAGATCGTCCTATCATTCTGCCTTGAATTAATCAAAGAAAAGCTCTTATCGTTCACTTGAAAGAGCCGGCTCTTTGAACCGGCTCGTTCGTGACCGACGCATCACTAGTTGCCATGGAAACGTCAAACTAACTAAACTAACCACAGGTTGTTAAAGCTACGAGCTAACTAAAATTGACAACGTCTCAAAATGGCAGGTAGCTAAACCAGAATGTATTTAATGAAGTTTTTCCAATTCTTCAAACGTTAACTAAAAAGAAGAACTATGGTTCACCACGACGTCCGAGTGGAGTGGATCCGAGAGTGCGTCTGTGCCGGCTTCATGTTACCGGACGGTCACAACTGTTTCGACCGGCTGCTCGGCTGGAGAGATGGAGAACAAGAACAGAAGATTATCCGCTATCTGAACTTTGTCTCTGATGAAGACTCTCCGTCGTGTCTTCTGTTCTTCAAAACCATCAGAGAGGAAGAAGTTGAAGTTGAAATTGAAGTCGGTAAGTAAGTTGGTAAAGGTGTAAGTTATCCCCGTTTAGTGCCTCTCATGGAGCTGTTAGCTTACATCCGGGTCACCTAGGTCACTTTGCCGTCAGTGCCAACCAAAGACTGGATGTCTCTCAACTCTCTCCACTTAAACCAGGGGTCAGCGACCTTTACTATCAAAAGAGACATTTTAGGCCAAATAATAATAAAAAATCTTTCTGGAGCTGCAAAACATTTGAGCATTGTGATGAAGGTAACACAGTTTATAGTCTAAGTATATAGTATATAAGTATAATGCAGTGAGGGCCAAAGTACAAATGTACTAATATTAGGGCCACATTGAGGGAAAAAGCATCTGAGATTTACAGAATAAAGTCGTAACTTTACGAGAAAAAAATTCTTAATATTATGAGTATAAAGTCATAACTTTAAGAGAAAAAAAGTTGTAATATTACGAAAATAAAGTCATAACTTACGAGAAAAAAAGAAATAACATTTAATATTTTGACTTTATTCTCCTAATATTACGACTTTTTATCTCGTAATATTATGACTTTATTCTCGTAATATTATGACTTTATTCTCGTAATATTATGACTTTGTTCTCGTAATATTATGACTTTATTTTCGAAATCTCAGATTTTTTTTCCTTAATGTGGCCCTAATATTCCGTCGTACCATAGACCTACAACAATGATAGATAAAAATGTAAACAAAAAACAGTTATTCATTTCCACACATTTTAAAAAAAAAAATCCACAAGGAGCCACAGGAGAGGAGCTAAAGAGACGAATGAGGCTCCGGAGCCGCAGGTTGCAGACCCCTGACTTAAACCCTGATAAAACAGACATTGTTTTAATAGGACCAGACAATTTTACTACAGTGGTTCATCAGTTTATTGGCCCACTTCAATTCAACATCAGTCCTACAGCTAAAAATCTTGGTGTCATCTTTGACCGGAATATGACTTTTGACCAACATGTCACTAAACTTGTCCAGACCTGCTTTCTCCAACTAAGAAACATTGCAAAAATCAGATGCATCTTGTCCTCCACAGATCTTGAACTTTTAATTCACACTTTCATATTCTCCCGTCTAGACTATTGTAATTCCCTCTACACCTGCCTCAGTCAATCTGCTTTAAATTGCCTTCAGGTGGTTTAAAATGCAGCAGCCAGGTTATTAACCAGAACTAGCCGTTGGTCTCACATCAACCCTGTTCTGGCATCCCTCCATCGGCTCACTGTAAAATTCAAAATCAACTTTAAGATCTTGCTAATTACATTTAAGGCACTGCATGACCTCGCCTCCAGTTACATTGCTGATCTCCTTGTTCCATATTCGTCCTGTCGACCACTTCAATCCTCTAATCTCGGCCTTTTATCCATCCCCCGCTTAAACTGCAAAACAAAAGGTGATCGGGCCTTTTCTGTCTTAGCCTCAACTCTCTGGAATCACCTCCCCCACAATCTATCAGAGCTGCTGAATCTCTGGACTGTTTTAAGTGGCTTCTAAAACCCCATCTCTATAGGCAAGCCTTTCTATAGGCCTCATCCACATGTGTGTTTGTCTGTTTTTGTTTGATCTGTTTCTTATTGTTTCTGTGTCAAATTGTAATTTTTCCTCTTTTTTTTTTATTGTTTGATGTTTCTTCTTGTGTGTGAAGCACTTTGTAATGGTGTGTTTTAAAAGGTGCTATATAAATAAAGCTTTACTTACTTACTAACTCTAAAAGATAATTATCTAACTTGACCGGTGTTATGTCAAAGTCTGTTACCCCGTCGAATACAGTGTGCCCTAGTAACCATAATACACAAGAGGCACAAACTGGGGCTAGCGACGATGTAGCCCAGCCAACATTTGTATGTGGGGCCCGTGTGGGTAGTAAATGGGCTGAAAAATGGGCCCTATATGGGATTGTCCATTGGTTCCATAATGACCCCATGCCAATTGCCTTTGTGGGTTTCGTGCAAGAGTACACTGGGTGTTATATGGGCCCGAACTGGGCAACATAAACCAAATCCCATCTCGGCCCCAGGTTTAAGTTCTATGTGGGAACTACATGGTCTAAAATATGGGTTGTAAGTGGCTTTGTCCACAGTTCCTATGTTGGCCCCATGCACTAATTTCCCAGTAGTGACCCAACTAGGACCCACACAGGTAGCCCACATGTCCATGTGTCCATGTGGGACCAACTTAGTTGACCCAAGCGGGCCCCATTTGTGTTACCCATTCTGAGCCCATGCACTAATTTCCCATTAGTGACCCACCTAGACTTACTTAGTTGATCCATGTGCGCCCCAGATAAGATGCCCATTTTGGGCCCATACCCACTTGGTACCCAGGTACCCCAAGCATAACCTATGTGGGGCCCATATAACCATGTTGGCTGGTAGAAGGTGAGCAAAGGCAAGTTTAGTGCTGTATTTTTATTTTGTTAGCATTATGGACATCTAACTACAATGTTCATAACCACAGAAAGGAGGAAAGATGGAGAGTCTTCAGATCCTGACAAGAAGTCCTTGACTCAAAGTGGAGCAGAGATAACCTCAGAGTCAGAGGAGACACATGAAGAAAGTCCCAGCTATGTGAGATCAAACTTTAATTCCAACCTTCTTGTGGAAATTGCTTTCAAATGGTGGCTATGTTTGAAATCATTTATTTGTGTCTTTTTGATGGAGAGGAAGAAAATGTGTAGCTCTAACTAACCTATTTCTGGTTTTGTGTTTTCAGAGGATTGAGGTTGAAGTGGTCTATCACATTGAGCTTCATGTGTCAATAAACGAATACCCAGAGAGATTTTTGAAATCCAGAGTGTTCTACTTCCTCAGGAACACAAAGGGTGAGCAGACGAATCAGTATCATTACAATAAAGCATGTTCATTCATCAATTGCACATACAAATTAAATATTGTTATTTGTGTTTTAAATAGAGACCATTGTTGAACCACTGGACATGAATGAGGCCTGCAAGCTGATGCCCAGGCTATTAGACATTGGCATGCACAGTGGACATCCCCTTCATGTGCTGCAGAGCAAACTTGCCAATGTAAGTAAAATGAAAACAACAAACAACCAGCAGCAACCACTAATACACTGGCTGCCCATTGGTTTTAGGATTGATTTCAAGATTTTATTTATTACTTTTAAAGCCCTTCATGGCCTGGCCCCAGAACCTATATCTGAGCTGTTGTCCCTTTACCAACCAGTGAGCAGCCTGAGATCCTCAGGCAGGAACCCGCTGACTGTTCACACCTCACACTTAAAAACTAAAGGGGACCGAGTGTTTGCTGTTAGAGCTCCTCGGCTGTGGAAGGACCTGCCTGAGGAGCTCCGGTTTGCGACATCAGTATCTTGTTTTAAACCACGCTGAAAGACTTATCTATATCGAAAGGCTTTCCTATGATATTTTAAAATATTTTCTTAACTATTGATTTGCACTGTACGTTGTTCTTGATGTTAAGAATAGGGTGCAGTGTAGTCATTCATTGTTTTAAGTTTATCCCTCTTTCTCATTGATTAATTGTGATTATTGTTGTGTTTTGTGTGTTTGTTGTAAAGCACTTTGTAACGTGTGTTTTGATAAGTGCTATATAAATAAACTTTATTATTAATAAAGTTTATAACAGTCAGACAAAAACTTAATGTAGCAACAACAGAAAAACTGTCACCATCAATCATGTATATCAAAAACTGCAGATTTTCTGAATAAAGGATACTCAATGCATATTTTCACTGTGTTTCTTGTCAGGTGTACATACCCTTGATTACTGCCCACCAGATGAAGATAACTGGTGCAGGTTATGAAAGCGGGGCAGCTTCTCCTCAGGAGGAGACCAGTGGAGAGGGAGAAAAGGAGAGTCCAGCGATGTCAAGTGGGCAGTTGACGATTCGTGACGAGTTGCTCAACAGAACGTACAAGTATTTGGGCATGGTCAACACAACTCTCCAACACCTTAAGATTCAAGGTTTGATTTACCAGACAAGGGCTTATTATTTTAAGTTTAAGGAATTTATGAATAATTGACTATTAAAAAACAAGTAAATGTTTTATTGAATTTTATTGAACATGAAAAGACTTTGTTTACTGTAAGCTTGTGAAGAATGTCCTCTTGCAACAGGAAATAGAACAGCTTTTGCAGGAGAACATAAAGTGCACATGAACATCAGTTCAGAGTTGGTAATTAGAGAAAAAAAACAAGCCTTAAAATGTACTGCTCTGCTCATTTCATAACAAAGAGTACAATCTAAAGATCAGTCTCTTTGTCGCAGATGAGACTATGCTGCACATCCCTGAGCTAGACCTGGAGCAGGAGGTGGATGTACTGCTGTCTAATCCAGAGATGGTAGAGAAGTTGGAGCAGTGTGTGATGAACTGGCAGACTCAGATTACCATTGTTATTGAGGTGCAGCGAAACAAAAAGCCACAGGTTTGTGACTCTCCCTATATTTTCAACCCAAGGATTTGGGGTCAAGCACAGCATTGATATGTATAGTTGCTGCTGAAATATTACCTGGAAATGAAATCCTTGTCAGCTCAAAATTAAATTATTAAGTAGAAGAAAGCATATAACATAAATGGTGATATCCATAGACAAACATTCAGTTTTCATTCTCCTTCAGGCACCTGGCCCTTTGGCAGAGATCACTTTTTGGCAGGAGCGTGCTTCCATCCTGAATGCTCTGAGTGAGCAACTCAAACAGCCTGTTGTAAAGAAGATCTTGGAGGTGATGACCAAAGCAGATCCAGCCATCGTACAGACCCTGGAAGAAGCATTTGCTGAACTCACTAAATACCGCTCGGAGTCGGACAGTAATTTACGCTTCCTCAGGACCCTGGAAAGACACTTCGTTGTGAGCTGCACTTTTTATTTTTATTTTTTATTTTTTGGGGGGCGGGGAGGACTAAATTTACATTGTTTTCATTCTTTTTCAAAGTAATAGCCAATGAAGGAAAAGAAAAGTGATAATACTAATAATAATCATAATCTTAGTCAAACCACATAGAAAACGACATAGAAACAGACAACACAAACGACAAAAAACGTTCAAGAGTTACAAAAACACACTTGCCAAGAGTATTTGTTGAGACTACAGAATTGTTTTACTATCCTCGCCTTCACTTCTATCAAAGTTACCATTGTCTTTTGTAGAATCTGGGTACTGGAGCAAATCTTGGTGTGATCCTGGAGACCATCCCTCCTCTGATGAGCAGCCTACAAATTGTGTGGATGATCTCTTGCCACTATAACACAAATGAGCTTATGGTCCCTCTAATGGAGCGTATTGCCTGGCAGCTGTGTGAACGTGTGACTCAAGTAATTGATGTCCACATGCTTTTCAGGTATGTGTGGATACATTTAAATTTTACATTTTAGGTTGAGTAACTATATTTTATAATGTAAATATTGGTCAATAGTAGTCAGTCAGAAGCCTTTATTCAAATAGGTTGTTTTGTGTTTGCAATATAACTTAACAATGTGCCGTGCCTTTGACAGAGATAAGAGGGAAGTGGCCAAATCCAAGGTGCGTGATGCTAAGAAGGTCCTGGACCAGTGGAAGTCATCCTACTTTGAGATGCGTGCTGAACTTGAAGAATCGGGCAAGTATCAACGCTGGGAGTTTGACCGTAAGAGACTGTTTGAGAGGTCTGATTACATGGCTTCTGTCTGCCAGGACCACTACAACGTTTTGCAGGTCTGTGTACATACACTTCATAAATACCGACCATTCACTCAATAACTAAACACGAGAATGTGTTAAGAGCAACTCAGGTTTTTGAAAGGGTTCTTCCTGATTTGCAGATTTTGGAGGAGTTCCATAACATCTTTGGTCCGGAGCTAAAAGGTGTGACCGGTGACCCAAAGCGCATTGATGAAGTGCTGTGCAGAGTGAATGGTCTGGTTTTGCCCATTGAAGATGTCAGTTTTAACCCTTTCAACATCAGTAAGATAAGCAGCTGGAAAAGGATCATGCGAGTCTTCGACCTTACGGTTCAGGTGAGTTCAGGGCATCTGGAATGCACAAGTTGTTAAAATATATGTTCTGGACTTAAATTGTTCTTAATTTAAAAGTGTGGTAGGATCAATGTGCTTGTCAGTTTGCACCAAATACAGTTGCATCGTTTTCTCAGTTATCAAGCTGATTCACTTCTCACGTGTGTCTGCTCAGGCTATTGAGGGAGAGGCCATCAACTTCATTGATCAGTCTTTTAAGACACTGCGCTCTTCAGCTGCTGCCTTCGACATGCTCCTGAAATTCAGACACATCCGCTCCAGAGAGGCCATGAACAACCATTTGATGAGGAAGTTTAATGACATCCTGGCTCAGTACTGCAAAGAGGTACCATACTGTGTGAAATCAAGAAAAAGTGACGACTTTATGTGATAATATCAGATCAACACAAAGCTTCAGTTGAGGAACAGTGAGTTCAAGCATTTGTTTTGCAAAGTGACTTATATTGTAAGCAAGGGTGCAAACTTAATTGACTTGCGGTGCGATACTTGCGATGTACTGCATTGCAACTAACTGTATTTAGTAATTACCTATGACATTTATTCTATTTAACTTTGATACATAAAGGTTCAGTTTATTAATCCAAATAAAACCTGGAACTTACACTATACAACTGAAGAGTTGCGGCTGGTAACTAAACAATATTTCATGTTGTGCTGCTGCGCCAGTTTATCATTATAATTTTGAATATAGTGATCATGGTCTGCCACAAACACTTTTATAGAATGCCTCAAAAGTATTTTTTTTGTCGTAGTTGGACAGCATAAAGGAAATCTTTGAGGCGGAGAAGAACAAACCACCATTAGATAAGAATGAGCCTCCTGTGGCAGGAGCCATCAGATGGGTCCGATCTCTTTTCCATCGCATCAAATACAGCATCCTTCCCATCCTGAAAGTGCCGGAGATGCTAAAGAGTGAACAGGGAAAAGTGGTGAGTTATTTCACTGTTGCACAGCTGTATAAGTCAGTGTAAATATTAATGTGTTTTGACACCAAAATGTTATTGAAAGCCTTTTTTGTGACTTTTGCTGCATTCTGCTCAGGCCAAGAGTAGGTACGTGGAAATGGCAATGCAGTTCAAGGACTATCAGATTAAGAAGTATGAGAACTGGCTGGCTGAGACAGAATGCAACTTGCCATTGCTAATGAAAAAATCCCTGTTGGTCATTAGTACCAGTGGAAACCAAGTAGAAATGGTATGTATCTCTCGTTATTTAATTACTTCTGCCACTGTATCTGTTACTCAATGTTGTGCAAAATACAGATACGGTAACTATCTCTCAAATTCCTTGCATTTGTTTTGATTTTTTTTCATTTCAAGGATGTCCCACCAACTGACATCAACCTACCGAGGGGTGTGCGATACCTTGTGAACTTTGCTCCAGAGATCATGGAAATCATTTCTGAGACAAACAACCTAATGTCACTGGGCTACACTGTGCCTGATCTGGTTCAAACTGTTGCTCTACAGGACCGCAAAATCATCAGGTAATGATAATCACCAGTGACTGAATACCAGACTACAAAACCACTGATGTAATCTCTGGCCTGACCTTATTTCAACCTTGGTTTTAGGTATGTGAAAGATCTGAACAACCTTGTCGACCGCTACCACTTTGTAATGGACAGCCTGAGTGGGGCACAGTTCATCATGCTGGCTCAACAGATCAAAACGGTCAAAAACAGGATGCATTTTGGATGTAAAAGACTCATCTGGAATTCTTTGGGTATGATGCCTACAGACGCTGAAATGTCTCTTTAGTCCGATTCATGCACACTTGTGGTCTGATGGAATTAGTATCGTAAAATTTAAATCAGATAATATGTGTTTGGCTTTAGGCATCACCGACTTCATCGACCGAGGCGTTCAGGCTGTCTCTAAGTTTGAGTCAGTCGTCAGTCAGGTTCAGAAGAATGAGAGGGACATTGAGTCCAAGTTACAATCCATGGTGACAGCCAACTTACTGAAATGTCCAGTCCCAGATAGATCCAACGACTTACCAAGTAGGATATTATTTATTGGCTATAATCATTATATTATAAGAAGTCAAACGTATTTCCATTGACTTAATTGCATGTTTTTTCAAGGTATCAAGGAGTTCTGTGAACATATTGAGCGAGAACGGGCCAAGACTGTGAATTTGCTGAGTAGGAAGTACGCAGACATTGGACCCCTCATCACTAAGACAGAAAATTTGATCATGGGAACCAGCAGCGGCAAAGCCAAATGTATGGCAGATTATTACGTGTACTGGGAACGCAAGGTGCTGGACTCCCTTATAAAGATGGTACTGAGGTAATTACATGATGTTTATGGTTTTGAAGTTATCTACTTTATGAGCAGTAATTATCACTACAGTACAATCAACCTGTCTCAACCACTGTAACATCCTTCTTGTTGACTTTCACATGTAGGAGCACCCAGGCCTTCAACATGGTACTGAGGGGAAATACCGCTCTCTTCCAAATTGATGCCATCCTGTCGGCCCCAAAGATTGTGTTGCAGCCCCAAAGCAATGAGATCTACTGGCTGTTTATGCAGTGTATCAGAGACTGTATAGAGAGCAGCAAGGTAGGATCATCATGATTCTCTTATGTACCACTGCATTTAAAAATAAATAAATATTAATAATAATGTAACACTGACGATGTGACTTGTTTCTGCCCATATTGTTGTGTTTCAGCAATTTGTGCGCTGGATGCATGGGACTAGCATTGAATGCCCTCCACAACGTGTGGGTGGCGAAGATGAGGTGGTGACAATTAGCTTCCACACTGACGTGTGGCAGCATCCTCAGATAAATGAGAGCGCCATGACAGTGTCCCAGAACATCCAGCGGCTGCTCATCTCCGTGGATCAGTATCTCCTCTACTGGAAACGCTATCGGCCCCTTTGGGAAAAGAACAAAACCATTGTCAATGAAAAGTTTGCTGCAAGAAAACCATCCTGTGTCATGTATGATGATAAGCTGCAGTTCCTTTCTCGTATCAATCAGGAGGTGAGGCTTGAGCCTCTGTTTAAGAATGAGCACGTCATCCGTCTAAACCTGGAGCCTCTGGCTAACACGGTGCAGGAGACGGCTGAGTCCTGGATCAGTTCACTAGGTCACCTGCTCAACAAGCCTGCTAAAGAGGACCTGTTCAACTTGAGAGCTGAACTCAAGGTATTGAATCATGCTACATTGTGTCATGTGTTTTTTATAGTCACTTTTCTTTGTTTTTTATCTGTGATTTATCCTTGTGGTTATTTTATACGGCAGCAACTCTCTGAGGAGCTGAAACAGAAGCCTGCCACTTTTGAAGTCCTGAAGTCTGTCCTTGGCACCATCTCAGACATCAGGGACATGTCTCTAGATGTGGAGATGAGATTCACTGATATCAAAGAAAGATACAGAACACTGGCCATGTACAAAGTGGAGGTACTGTGTGTTTAATGTTAAATTACTGCCCATTGAAAGCACAATTTGATATTGTTTCCCTTGTTGAACGTCTTGTGTTCTATTTTTTATGTGTAGGTCGGAGAGGAGGAACTGGAGCTGGTGGCCAATATTGTCCCGATGTGGGATGACCTGTTTGCAGAATCCAGACAAGTGGATCAAAGTCTGACAGATGTCAAGAAATCATTTACTCAGGTAATACATCAAACCCACACAATCTGCTTAAACCCAAAATGAAAAGTATAGTCTTTTAGAAATTTAAATTTACAGTTCTCTTCCTATTCTCCCTCCCTTACTCTCAAAGACTACACAGGTGAATACTGAGGAGTTCAGGCAGGAGTTGTCTATCTTTGCTGAAAGCTTCAACATGTATGGTCCTGGAGCTGTGGGAGATGATTTGGAGAAAGGTACTTGAACCCTGCCTTCAGTTGTTATATCCAGAGCAATAATATATTGTTTCATTTTGAAATGTAGTGGACGAACCAGTCTCTCTCTTTTGTTCTTTGCAGGACTGACCATTATGGTAACGTATGAGGCAGACCTTGCCAATATGGTGGCAGAACGGCAGAAGTTAGCTAATGCTGAGAAGCTGTTGGACCTGCCAATCACTGTGTACCCAGAGGTCATCAGCATGCAGAAGGACATGAATGGGTTGAGACAGATATATGGTGTCTATAAAGCTCAGAAGGTCAGATGTGGTTGCATATTGGGACACATGACACATAATTCTGGTCAACATGTTTTTTCAACATGTGTTTACATCTTTTAGGATGCAAAGACAGAGTGGTCTCAGACGTTGTGGGTAGATTTAAACATCCAGCTGCTAAAGGACGGTGTTGAGGGTTTCATCAAAAACTTGAGGCAGCTGCCCAAAGATGTGCGGGCCCTACCTGTGGCCCTCTTCCTAGAAGGACGCATGAAGGAGTTCAGAGAGTCTCTGCCTCTTCTGCTGGACCTGAAGAATGAGGCCCTCAGAAAAAGGTCAGTCTGCAGATTGACATCAGAACCTAACTGGAGTTAATCGTGACACCGAAAAAAAAATGAGAGTAGAGTATGAAATATTGAAAATGTACGTTGACCAGGATATAAATATGATGAGTATGACGACATCAAATGAACATGTGTTCTTATATTTCGGGCCACAGACACTGGGAGGGACTGATGGAGAGGACCGGCACCAGCTTTGAGATGAATCCTGAAAGCTTCACTCTGGAAAACATGTTTACTATGGAGTTGCACAAACACGCAAATGTCATAAGTGACATTGTCACCTCTGCTGTAAAAGAGCTCAGTATTGAGAAGGCAAGCTTTCGTCCTTGTGAATTATCTCAAACTGTATCAGTTTATCAGTGAAATCAGAAATACTTACAAAACACGTGATTCCTGTGTGTGCGTTTGTGTGTGTGTGCTTCCAGGGAGTGAAGGAGGTGGTTGAGACCTGGGAGAACATGAAGTTCAGTGTGCTGCCCTATTTTAAAGGCACCCAGGAACGTGGTTTTATTCTGGGTGCAGTGGATGAGATCCTGCAGAATGTAGACAACGATACCATGAACTTACAGAGCATGGGGGGCAGCCGTTTTGTTGGACCTTTCCTTGACACCATACAACAATGGGAGAAAGACCTGTCCCTCATCAGTGAGACCATAGAGGTCAGTGAGAGCGGCCAAATCCCCCATCAGACTTGAGCTGATCCATAAAGTCCCTACTGAAAAGATATTTCTTGCACAGGTATCGTTGCTGGTACAAAGAAAATGGATGTACCTGGAGAGCATATTCATCGGTGGAGACATTGGCTCGCAGTTACCTGAGGAAGCCAAGAAATTTGATATCATTGACAAAAAGTTCAAAGAAGTGAGTGTTGCCATAATATTATCCTGATTAGTACTCTGTTACTGGACATCTCAAAATGATATTGTCTTCTTCATTTTTTGTGTAGATAATGAGTGACACAGTGAAAGGTCCAAACATTAAGCGGTGTTGCCTGATTCCGAACCGGCTAACAGAACTACAGGCCCTGAGTGATGGTCTGGAGAGGTGCCAGAAGAGTCTTAATGACTACCTGGACTCAAAGCGGAATGCGTTTCCTCGCTTCTTCTTCATCTCTGATGATGAACTGCTCAGCATTCTGGGGAGTAGCGACCCTGCCTGCGTCCAGGAGCACATAATCAAGGTATCACGCCACTATAGACAAAGCAGGAGGGATAGGATAGGAATGAATAGGATCATTGTTTGCCATGTGTGTGAAACATTTGTTAGATATTTTTCTTTTCTTTGTTCCACAAGATGTATGACAACATAGCATCTCTGAGGTTTGATGTGGAAAGCAGTGGGGAGACAGTAGCTGCAGCCATGGTGTCTGCTGAGGGTGAGGTGATGGAGCTGAGGAAGCCCGTCCCGGTGGAAGGCAGGGTGGAGGAGTGGATGACGGGAGTACTACTGGAGATGAGGAGGACTAATAGAGTCATCACCAAGGAAGCAATCTTCTACTACTGTAAAGACAGCAGCAGGTGTGTGTAGATATTACATGTGTGTGTGAGCAATTATGCCAGCGTCTGTGTGTGCAAATGAGCCACAGTAAATGTGTCTTTCCCATGTCTCTCAGGGTGGATTGGATGTTGCTGTACCAGGGCATGATGGTGCTGGCTGCCAATCAAGTGTGGTGGACCTGGGAGGTAGAGGATGTCTTTAAAAATGTGAAGAAAGGAGAGAAGCACGCACTCAAGAAGTATGCTGAGAAAATGCACCAGCAGATTGATCAGCTGGTGAAACGCATTACACAACCCATGAACAGAAATGACAGACGAAAGATAAACACTGTGCTTATCATCGATGTCCATGCAAGAGACATCGTAGACAACTTTGTACTAAACAGGTACACCTTTACCAGTTTTTCTATCACACATGACAGTATAACTCGTGTGTTTGAAGGTGAAACTTAAATGAAATACAATTTTAATCCTCTTTCCAGTATAATGGACGCACGAGAGTTTGAGTGGGAAAGCCAGCTCAGATTCTACTGGGTCCGGGAACATGACGAACTGTTTGTGCGTCAGTGCAGCGCTTCGTTCTCTTACGGCTACGAATACATGGGGTTGAACGGTCGATTGGTTATAACCCCGCTGACAGATCGTATCTACCTCACCCTCACGCAGGTCTGGGAAGCTTTGCAAATTTGTATCACCCAACACCCAAGCAGAAACTTGTAAATTGTTCTGTCAGCTTGTTTTGACAACATGATCTGTGTATGTGGGTGCTTTTTTTTATTTGTGATGCAGGCCCTCTCCATGTACCTGGGTGGAGCTCCTGCTGGACCGGCTGGTACAGGAAAGACAGAGTCCACCAAAGATCTGGCCAAGGCTTTAGGCCTGCTCTGTGTGGTCACAAACTGCGGTGAGGGCATGGACTACATGGTAAGAAGCCTGCACTTGAAGAGCTACTACTATCTATATCTTAGCACCATAAACCTGTTCAGTGACCTTTCCAGAGAAAGGACATCCATTTGTTCAGATACAGATTGTCCATTAGATTTGTATAAAATGTGTGTGTGTGTGTGTGTGTGTGTGTGTGTGGGTGGAGGAGGCAGGTGAGTTTCATGGGGCCTATTTAAACAGGCTCTTATTGAGCCAAACTTTACTCTGTTGCACTCTCTGCTGGACAAAGCAGCCACTCTCTGTTTTTTTTTTTTTATTTGTCACTAGCTTTTTTCCTTGAACCCCTTCCCTCTCTGTGTGCAGGCTATGGGTAAAATCTTCTCTGGCCTCGCCCAGTGTGGAGCGTGGGGATGCTTTGACGAGTTCAATCGCATCGATGCATCAGTTTTGTCAGTCATCTCCTCACAAATCCAGACTATCCGCAATGCTCTCATTCTGCACCTTAAAAGGTTTCAGGTAAGTCTGTAGTAAGTAGCATGAAGAACCAGTTATGAATACATGGAAAATAATTCCAGTTTTCATATAAACTTATGGATATTTCACAAATAAGGTTATTTCACTTGAATAATGAGGTTGATAGCTTGTTGTTGTTGACCTTTATTCCCCCTAAACCACCTCCGTCTCACTATGCACATCAGTTTGAAGGGCAAGAAATCAGCCTGGACGACCGCATGGGGATTTTCATCACCATGAACCCAGGTTATGCAGGACGCACAGAGCTGCCAGAGTCAGTCAAAGCCCTCTTCAGGCCTGTGGTGGTCATTGTGCCCGACCTGCAGCAGATTTGTGAGATCATGCTCTTCTCTGAGGGCTTCCTACTGGCCAAGGTGAGAGACGCAGTTACAAAGCACAAATTACTTTGCTACTATTTAGCTGATGCTCTCATCCTGGGCAGTGTATAATGAACACCATGTATATAAAATAATACTATAATGTACAAGATTTATTTTCTCAGGTAATTCGGAAATGCAAGGAAAATTTGAAATTAATTACTTGACATTTTTCTGATATTTTTAAGCGGAGAAAGACAATTTTTCATATCAACATAGAAATATTTAACTCCACTGCAAACTGCTTGCTGCTACACATGTCAGTGTCTTATTTAGGACTTCATCTCTACACTTTTGTTCAATTCAGGTGCTGGCAAAGAAGATGACAGTACTGTATAAGCTGGCACGTGAGCAGCTGTCCAAGCAGTTTCATTATGACTTTGGCCTGCGAGCTCTGAAGTCTGTCTTAGTGATGGCAGGAGAGCTGAAGAGAGACTCACCAGACCTCAGTGAGGTATAGACCAAACAACATTTTTCATGTTTTATTTTCATATAGTGAATAGAAAACTTCTAATTTTTGCTTACATACAATATGGATCTAAGGAGTTATTTATTTGTTATCCCTCAGGTATAGACTGGTGATTGACAGCTGTTGGGATAATGTTGGGAATGTGTTTAGATGAGGTCTATTTAGAGTCTAACCAGCATCTTGCAACAAGAAATGTTGCAGATATTACAGTGAAAATAAGTAAGCAATACGTCTGATATTATAGTACTTTATTACAAGTTTTACTGCTCCTTGTTGTCAGTTTATTTGAAGTAGGGACTGAAGTCTGTCTTAAAAACTAACTAGTAAAATCACCACACTCAGCCCCATGTGCATATCTACCATAATAAACTTTTTTTTTTTTTTTTTTTAAAGATCCATAGATTTCAGAAACATTAAAAGAGAAAACTACTTCGAGGTCACACACATTTAAAATTGTGGTTGGGTGGGTGATTTTAGGTGAAAAACAAATTGGTTAATTTGATCTGACAGATTTTCAATCTTGAAAATATTTTCCTCTTTAATCCTTGTGAACATACTAATTTTGTTCTTGAAAGGCTTTGTAATGCTTTATGGTCTTTTGTCATTTGTCAATGTTATTTCCGTCTTTCCTTTCTGCAGGATGTGGTGCTGATGCGTGCTCTCAGGGACATGAACCTGCCCAAGTTTGTGTTTGAGGACGTGCCCCTGTTCCTCGGGCTGATCTCAGATCTGTTCCCTGGGCTGGACTGCCCTCGTGTTCGCTATCCCAACTTCAATGATGCCGTGGAAGACAGCCTGCAAGAGAACAAATATGTTATGCTGTCTAACCAAGTGATTAACCAGATTCTTTGAGATACAGGCTTTCCTACACAACTTAAAGATTGTTGAGTTACAGTGGCAAAGATTTAGTTACAGCATGTGAGTGTTTACATATTACAGATTCTTTGTGCTGTCTGTGGTTTCAGGTTGATAAAGTGGTGCAGATGTATGAGACAATGATGACCAGGCACACTACTATGGTTGTGGGCCCAACAGGTGGAGGGAAATCGGTTGTGATCAGCACATTATGTCAAGCTCAGACCAAGTCAGTTTACATCACCTTGGTTTACACCACCTTCCTGATGTTTTGTGTGGACAATAGTGACATTTATTTTATCTCATCATCAGAATGGGATTTCAAACCAAGATGTATCCCCTAAACCCTAAAGCCATGAGTGTCATTGAACTTTACGGTGTTCTGGACCCTGACACTCGAGACTGGACTGATGGGATCTTATCAAACATCTTCCGTGACATCAACAAGCCGACGGAGAAAAAAGAGCGGAGGTAAAAAACAGACAAACAGTTGATAAAGATGTGCAATGTGATGTCCTTTGTCCATTCAAACATGAACTCTGACACACAGGTACATCCTGTTCGATGGCGATGTGGACGCTCTGTGGGTCGAGAATATGAACTCAGTGATGGATGACAACAAGATCCTCACTCTAGCCAATGGAGAGCGGATCCGTTTGCAGAATCACTGCGCCCTACTGTTCGAGGTTTGTCAGAATTTCCAAATGGCTGTCAGCAGAATACCTTTCTGTACACTTTTCTGCCAAGCATCTTTCAGAGCAATAATGTAAGGAAACTTCACCATCACAGGTTGGAGATCTGCAGTATGCTTCCCCTGCTACTGTTTCCCGCTGTGGGATGGTTTTTGTTGACCCCAAAAACCTGCGATACACCCCATTCTGGCAGAGATGGATGACCGACAGACCTGACGGGGTATGAGAAAAAAGATATACACTACGTAACAGGTGTACTCATAATTTGCTAATTTCTCAACACTTTTTTTTTTTTTTCTAGGAGCAAAAAGTGCTCAACGAACTGTTTGAGAAATATGTGCACAGCTCTATTGAGATGATATTGGACGGTATTGTTGATGGCAAACAGGGCCAGAAACTGAAGACTGTTGTCCCTCAGACAGATCTAAACATGGTAGGTTAATCTCATCCATCTCAAATGTACTCAAGTATCAGTATCTTGTTGTATTTATGCATGAAGATTAGTATAATCCATTATTCAGACTGCTTGGATGAATTGTGCATGCGTTGGCTGTGTGTTCAGGTGACTCAGCTGTGCTTGACACTGGATGCGCTGCTTGGGAGTGAGAGCAGCAGTGCTGAAGTCCTGGAGTGTTACTTCCTGGAGGCTCTGTACTGCTCGCTGGGGGCCACATTGCTGGAGAGCGGCAGGATCAAGTTTGATGAGTTCATCAAAAGGCTTTCCTGTTTAACCGCAGGGCATGATGAGAAAGCCCTGGCTGGGCCTGGTGAGATACCAGGTAAAGAGCAAACATGAATTATCAAGATTATGGCGTTTTTAATATGCCTTAGTAGGTTCAGTTTGTGGGTAACATTAAATATTGCAGACAATGCTGAAAATTCATGAAAAAGATTTTTCTTTGGTTTTAGGTTGAATGAGTAAATATCACAATGAAAACAAAAATGTTTACTTTTTGACAATTTTATTCAAGTTGAAGTGCCTCTTATTATGTCACTCTTCTATCTCATTATCAATAACATAGTGTCTGCATCCATACAGGATACCTCCCGACTCTCTATGATTTCCATTTTGATGGAACAAAGGAGAAGTGGGTTCCCTGGAGTTCCCTGGTCACCAAATACGTCCACAACCCTGAAATGAAGTTTGCTGATATTCTAGGTAAAGGTCAATTCTGTGAGCTGTGATGCAAGGACAAATCAAGCGTCCTGCATACGAGCCAAGCTCCTTCTGCCACTTTGATTCCCTCATCCTCCGTCTTTGCTTTAGTGCCAACTGTCGACACCACGAGGACCAACTGGATCCTGGAACAGATGGTGAAGATAAAGAGGCCGGTGCTTCTGGTTGGAGAGGCTGGCACATTCAAAACTGCCACCATTCATAACTTCCTGAAGAACCTCAATGCAGATACAAGGGTCAGTTTACCATCTAACCATGCATGTTGTGCACATTTGTTATGTCACTTGAGTTTAAATTCTTTACATGTCTTCCCTTCTGTTTCTAGATTACTCTGATCATCAACTTGTCATCCCGAACAACTTCAATGGACCTGCAGAGGAACCTGGAGGCCAATGTGGAGAAAAGGACCAAAGAGATCTACGGGCCTACTATGGGGAAGAGACTGCTGGTCTTTATGGATGACATGAATATGCCAAAGGTTTTTGCTCCAACCACGACTCTTATCTCTTTCACTGTGACAACGCTTGTATGTTTGACATTATTGTTGCTCGTCCAGGTGGATAGCTACGGCACACAACAGCCCATCGCACTTCTGAAGCTGTTATTGGACCGAGGAGGCATATATGACAGAGGGAAGGATCTGAACTACAAAATCCTCAAGGACCTTGGTTTTATTGCAGCCATGGGAAAGGCAGGAGGTGGGAGGAACGAGGTGGATCCCCGCTTCATCTCGCTCTTCAGTGTCTTCAGCATCCCCTTCCCTGCACTGGAGTCCCTTCACCATATCTATGCTTCCATTATCAAAGGCCACACCAGAGTGGGTATCTCTTTCCCACATAAATCAATGCATATTAGAATCTCAATCATCCACTCAGATTTAATATACTTGGTCAAATATTTTAGGGATTTGAAGACACCATCCAGCAGGTCTGTGATAAAGTCACCCTCTGCACGCTGGAACTGTACAACAACATCATCAAAGATCTGCCACCCACTCCGTCCAAGTTCCACTACATCTTCAACCAGAGGGACCTGTCAAGAGTCTTCAATGGACTGACCCTCACCAAACCCGACAGGTCGGATCTACTGTAGCACATTCACTCTATTATTACATTAACAGAGTTAGAAGTTGCAGTTAGAAGCAAGGTTATAATAGTTTTGAATTTTCAATTAGTTTTTATTTTACTTTTGTTTTGACTTTTCGATTTCAGTTTAGTTTCAGTTTTTCAGAAAGGTTTAGTTTTAGTTTTTATATTTAATTTTACAGTAGTTTTAGTTAGTGTTTTTGTTAGGGCCAGCTATAATGTCTCAGAGGTATGTAGTTATATACATAAAAAAAATACATGGTTGGAGAACTGTGTAGGAATGGCCAAAATGTTTAATGTTTAATCTTCGTGCTTTATTGAAGCAATTGTGGCATAGCCTATCTCCTAAATGTCCGTTCAAGTTCTGTGGATAAATGTCACGAGAATTGATGGAAATTCATGCTGTCTCCTTTTTTTTGGTAGTCATATATTATAGCTAAAAAAAACTAAAAGTGAAATGAATTTACATTCATTTTTATTTTATTTGTATTAGTTTCTTACCCAGGTATAATATTATCAGTTTAGTTTGACTTTTTCTGAAAGGATATAGTTTTTATTTAGTTTCAGTTTACTAAAATATGTTTTACTGATTATTTTCATTTTAATTTCACTTTTAGTTTACTATAATAACCCTGGTTAGAAGTCTATGTTTTTAAATGTATTAGCTTTGCCTGTTTTCTCTCTAACAGGTTTTTGACTGTCACCCAATTTGTGCGTGTCTGGAGAAATGAGTGCCTGAGAATCTTCCATGACAGACTCATTGATGAAACTGACAAAGCCTTGGTAATAATTATTAACAACAGTTGTAGATATTAACTGTAGACTCTCCTTTGTATTGACGGCAGAGACAAATACCATATGTGTAATTGTTCCTCCAACTGTAATTACAAATGTAGGCTCATCTACCGTATAATGAATAGTTTTGTAGTGTTGTATTTCAGCTGTCAAATGTACCCAGTGTTTTGTTTTTGTTTTTTGCCACCAGGTCCAAGGCCACATAAAGAACCTAATTGAGGAGCATTTCAAGCCAGACGTGGAGGCAGTCATAAGGGACCCAATTCTTTTTGGAGACTACATGACAGCCCTCAGAGAGACTGAATTAAGGGTCTATGAGGACATACAGGACTACGATGCGTCAAAAGCCCTGTTTCAGGTATTTTCAAGTTATTAATTGTACGATATAATATACTTTTAGGGAAATTTATCCTGGACTCAAATAATGCACGACTGATATGACACATGACATGTCTTCTTATCATATAGCTGCCTTCAATTGCGATGGGTGGTCTCAGTCTAATATTAATTTTGGAATATAATAGTATAATAATATGACAATGTGTTATAATTATTTACTGCCATTTTCTGTCTTTAATCATACTGAAAGACCACTGGGTTTTTGCGTTCCGCAGGAAATTCTCGAGGAATACAATGAGAGCCAGTCGATGATGAATCTAGTCCTGTTCGATGATGCTCTGGAACATCTGACCCGCGTGCACCGCATCATCCGCATCCCTCGCGGCCATGCACTGCTCGTCGGCGTGGGGGGCTCTGGCAAGCAGTCCCTCACCAAGCTCGCTGCATTCACTGCTGGCTGTGAGGTTGTAAAACACAAGAATCATGTGGTGAAGGGCGAACGATTCTCAATGACGAACAGATGTCAAACATTTATTTCACAGATGTAAAAGATAAAAGTCATACTTGTTACAATTACACTTAAGGCGGAGCAAATAGACTTTTTATTAACATGTTCACTACTAGACACCACATGTGTCATGTCAAGCAATGGGGGAATATGTGCACAAGATACAAGACATCTAAAATATGTCCATTTACTTCTGTAAGTAATGTAATGTGGCATCTTAGTTTTGAATAGTTGACTCATACCTTCAGTGAAGCATTGGAACAAGAAGATTTTGAATAAAGTTATAGGTGACTCTGTCTTCCAATGTGGAAACAGATGTCTTCTAACTTTAAAGCTGCTAAAGGAAAAATTTAAAATTAGGGTTTGAAAGGTTAAGCAGCATTCAACTACTGTATACCTGTAATCTTTTTAAAAGTGTCTCTTAACTCTGATTTCTATGTTGTAAAACATCACATATAGAGAAATATTTGCAAAGAAATCTCCAGCATCTACTAATGGGACCTGTTTTTCCCCAGGTGTTCGAGATAACACTCAGCAGAGGATACAGTGAGTCAAACTTCCGTGATGACCTGAAAGCGCTGTACTTGAAGCTCGGCATTGAAAATAAGAAGACAGTGTTCCTCTTTACTGATGCCCATGTTGCCGAGGAAGGCTTCTTGGAGCTCATTAACAACATGCTCACCTCAGGTTGGATATCACTCTAACCTCCTGGCTCACTCTACATTTATGTTTCTTAAAAGCTGCAGCTGTAGTACTGATTGTGCTCTGTCTTTATAGGCATAGTTCCTGCATTGTTCCCTGATGATGAGAAGGAGTCCATTATTAACCAGCTTCGTGATGAAGCTCTTACGATGGGAGAAGGTCCTTCTAAAGAGAGTGTGTGGCGGTACTTTGTCAACAAGAGCGCCAACAATCTACACATTGTATTAGGCATGTCTCCAGTGGGAGACACCCTGAGGACACGCTGCAGGAACTTCCCAGGTGAAATGCGGTGTCAGGCTTCACTTGGTTTTATAATAATTTCTGATTTTATTTCACTAACTGTGTGTACTTTTTACCTCAGGACTGATGAACAACACTGTGATAGACTGGTTCCTGCCATGGCCTCCACAGGCGTTACTTGCAGTGGCTCAGTCTTTCCTTGGTGTGTAATGACACTTATTTATATCTTTTTTTAAATGCATTTGTTATGGAAAAGTTCATTTGAATTTACTTTATGTAAATGAACTGTAACGAGACATACAGATAGAATATTATCCCTATATTTTGAGAATTTCTTTATGTTATTTATTCTTTTCTACAGGTGAAAGTCCAATGATTCCCGAGGCACACTCGGCAGCAGTGGTAGCTCATGTATGCATGGTCCATAGCTCTGTGGATGACTACAGCAAGCTGTTCCAGCAGAAACTCAGACGTTGTAACCATGTTACTCCAAAGAACTACTTGGACTTCATTAGCACCTACTCTAGCCTCTTGAAGGAAAAGGACCAAGATATTCTGGGTGAGAAGATGGAAGATTTTATAAATGATGTGCCTCTGTGTGTAGGGTTAGACTGGTGCCACATGGCTACTGTGCATTAATATATTTGTGATTATTTGAGAGACTTTGTTTTGCTAACTTGTTCTCCTCCGTTCCAGCTCAGTGCAAGCGTCTAGAGGGAGGTTTGGATAAACTGAAGGAGGCCAGCAAGCAGCTGGCTGAGCTGAATATCAAGCTGGCAGAGCAGAAGGTGATCCTCGCGGAAAAGTCCATAGCTTGTGAGGCCCTGCTGAATGAGATCGCCACGAACACGACTGTAGGTCAGTGAATACCTGCATCTCTTCACTCAGGATTATGATAAACACAGTGTGCTGTAGGCTTCGGAAACTAAACACAGCCGTTACAAACCACTCATCAATAACGTTTCCTTTTCTAGCGGAGGAGAAAAAGACCCTGGCTGAAGACAAAGCCAAAGAGATTGAAGAGCAGAACAAAGTGATAGCTGTTGAGAAGCAAGACGCTGAAAGCTCGCTGGCTGAGGCTTTGCCGGCATTAGAGGCAGCCCGCCGCGCCCTGCAAGACCTGGAGAAATCTGATGTCACAGAGATCCGGTAAACTCTCCTCCTTAGACAGAGCATCGTTTTCATTCTGTTGAAAGCGATGATATAGCCAAGTTCAGACACCCATACTAAACCTCTGTAAAGAAAATGATAACTCAAAACGTACTGTATGTAGAGTTGATTGATATTCTAGTGTTTAATCGATCACCGATAAATCATGCAAAACTTGACACTGAAGATACCTGACCAAAAAAGCTAACTTGTCTCATCTATTAATCAATACGCTCCCTCTGGCTGCCTTTTCTGCTGGTCCATTTTGCAGATCCTTTGCCAAGCCACCCAAACAGGTGCAGGTGGTTTGTGAGTGCATCTTGGTGATGCGCGGCTACAAGGAGATCAGCTGGCAGTCAGCCAAGGGGATGATGTCCGAGGCTAACTTCCTGCGAACGCTGATGGAGATGGACTGTGATTCCATAAATAACACCCAGGTCAGGACTGTCAAAGGTAAGTGGGCTTCATGATCTATGAATAATAATACCCATATACTGTATATGAGAGTGGCATTTGTGTTTGCCAAGTACGTTTCAGTTGTTTTCTTTATAATTCCCCCTGGCTAGGCTTCCTAAAGAGCCTCCAGACGACCTTTGAGGAGATGCAAGCCATCAGTAGGGCCGGCTCAGGAATGCTCAAGTTTGTCGAGGCTATCATGGGTTACTGTGAGGTCTCGAGGGAGATAAAACCCAAGAGAGAGAAGGTAATGTAAGGGTTGTACATGCTAACATCATGCTCTATAAGAAGGAACACACCTTAAACAGCCATATTTCTAACATTTGTTTAGGTGGCACGTCTGGAGAAGAACTTCTTTCAGAGTAAGCGGGAGCTGGAGCGCATTCAGAGTGAGCTTAACGATCTCCAGACAGAGTTGCAGGCTCTTGGAGCGAAGTACCAAGCTGCTATCGAGGAGAAACAGCTGCTACAGGAGGAGGCTGAGCTCATGGAGAGGAGGCTAATAGCTGCTGACAAACTCATCTCTGGCCTGAGCTCTGAGAATGAACGGTGAGGCTGCAGAAGATACAACACAACACAACCTAATCAACCCTGCTAAGAGTTGCTTCTTTTTAATCTATTTTTCTTCATCCCTTTGTCTTTCCACCTATCGCTCTTTATTTTCAACTATCACCACTCAGGTGGACACAAGATTTGGAGGAGTTGAAGCAGCGGCACGTGCGTCTCCTGGGTGACTGTCTGATCTCTGCTGCTTTCCTGAGCTATGTAGGGGCCTTCAGCTGGGACTTCAGGAATGAAATGGTGTACCAAGTATGGGTTAAGGATGTGCAGGAGAGAGGCATCCCCTTGAGCCAGCCTTTCAAAGTGGAAGGCCTTCTGACTGATGAGGTAGAAATCAGCAGGTGAGAAGGAGTGTGTTCGAAACTTGAGAAGACAATGTACAATATGAGTTCTTGCATTCGAATGATAGGAATTAAGTGTTTTAGTAGCAGGGTAGGTGTTTGTTGCACATATGTGGATTTTGTCTGTATTTTGACTGTACACTGACTAACTCTGTGTCGAATACACCCTGTGTGACAGATGGGGCTCAGAGGGCTTGCCTCCAGATGAGCTGTCAGTGCAGAATGGGATCCTCACAAGCAGAGGGAGCCGTTTTCCCATGTGTATTGACCCACAGCAGCAAGCCCTCAACTGGATTAAGAAGAAGGAAGAAAACAATAACCTCAAGGTACAAAAAGTTCAATTAAATTCTTGTTCAAGTTATGTGTCATTACTGATAACAAGTCCCAAAATGACTTGCTTTAGTTAGCTTCCCACTGCTGACAGCCCCAGAGTCAGCACTTTAGAACATAGGTGCCGATTTCTGTTTCTGTTATTAACCATCAACATATAGGCCCACAGCTAGTAAATATAAAAATTGGATTTGTTTTTCGCTCACAATTGACGTTACTACTTCTTTATAAGGAAAGTGTTACTTGTTTTGCAACGTGGGCTATGTTGCTATGATGCTCAGCCTTCTCTGTGGGTGCTCGGGCCCGGAAGCACCCACGGAATCGGCGCCTATGCTTTTGGAAAGAGTCACAACGCGCTGTCCTGACAGTGTCATCATCATTTTTTTCCCCAGATCTCATCTTTCAATGATCCAGACTTCCTGAAGCAGCTCGAGATGGCCATCAAATATGGCTTCCCATTCCTTTTTCAAGATGTGGATGAGTACATCGACCCTGTGATTGACAATGTCCTGGAGAAGAACGTAAAAGGAGCAGAGGGCCGACAGGTCGTCACGCTGGGTGACATGGAGGTGGACTATGATCCCAACTTTAAACTGTACCTCAACACCAAACTGTCTAACCCCAAATACTCCCCATCCGTGTTTGGCAATGCCATGGTCATTAACTATACTGGTAAGATTGTTCAGCATGGCAACCATAGTTTTTGTCTGTAACATTTGAACAGCATGTTCTAAATGCTTCGTCTGTCTGTGTCATTTATTGTATCTATGTCATGTGCAGTGACTCTTAAGGGTCTGGAGGACCAGCTGCTGAGTGTTATCATGGGCTTTGAGAAGAAGGAGCTGGAGGAGCAGCGCGAGCGATTGATCCAAGAGACGAGCAACAATAAGAAGCTGCTGAAGAACCTCGGGGACTCCCTGCTCACAGAGCTGGCCACAGCTACAGGCAACATGTTGGATAACACAGAGCTGATTCACACTTTGGAGGAAACAAAGTCGAAAGCCAGTGAGGTTAGTTTGGCTACAGCAAGCGCCTGGGAAGTCATAGAAGGATAGTGTTTTCACTGAAGTTGTTAATGCTAGTTTTTTCCTTGTTTGATGTTGTGATCATCAGGTGTTTGAGAAACTAAAGTTGGCTGAGAAGACATCTGTGGACATTGATAAACTCCGAGACGGCTACCGACCTGCTGCCAAGCGCGGTGCTATCCTGTTCTTCGTACTGACAGAGATGGCTCTGGTGAACAGCATGTACCAGTACTCTCTAGCCTCCTACCTGGAAGTGTTTGACTATTCACTACGCAAATCTCTGCCTGACTCCGTCCTGCTCCGAAGACTGAAGAACATCTTGAACACGCTGACATACAGTGTTTACAACTATGGCTGCACAGGTAAAATAATAATGATTGATTGAGGGAATGGATGGAAAAGGATCAATTTTTTATGATATATATTTATGATTACTTTGTGGATATTATAACCTGAACTGACTTCATATCCTTAGGTCTGTTTGAGAGACACAAGCTGCTCTTTTCCTTTAACGTGACCATCAAGATTGAGCAGGCAGAAGGGAGGTCACCTCAGGAGGAGTTGGAGTTTTTTATCAAGGGTGAGATATCCAGAGAAGTTGAACTCATCTAAAATGTTTAAGTTGAACCTCAGACAGATGTGTATGCACACAATGTTCAAAGCAAATGTGAAAAGTTTTTCCATTCTCATATGTAAAGGTAATCTATCCCTGGAAAAGAGCACGCGCAAAAAGCCTTGTGATTGGCTTGCAGACCAGGGCTGGGAGGACATAGTGAAACTAGCAGAGCTCTTTCCTGAGCAGTTTGGCTCACTGCCTGATGACTTGGAGAAAAATTCCACTGACTGGAAGTCTGTAAGTGACCACAGTGACAGGAATAACCATAAGCATTTTACTTAATCGGTTGATAGTTTAACCTTCATAAATGTTCTCCTCAGTGGTATGACTTAGACGCACCAGAACAGGCTCCATTCCCCATGAAATATGAGGAGAACCTGTCGGCCTTTCAGAAGCTGCTGTTGCTGCGCTGCTTCCGTGTTGATAGAGTCTACAGAGCTGTGACCGACTACATCACTATCACCATGGGCGAGAGGTGAGGGATATATAGTGTATACTGTATATGTATATAATATCACTGTGTATACAGTATATACAGTGTATGTACACACCACTGTAGTTCCACTGTTTAATTTGACTAAACACAATTATTTGACAATGTTTGCAGAACATATATTTATTTAAGCAGAGAGAAGTCAAGCCCTGAGTTTCTACGTGTTTTCTTATGTTTCTGCTCAGATATGTGCAGCCCCCTGTGATCAGCTTCGATGCAATTTATGAACAGAGCACACCTTCCTCCCCCATTGTCTTCATCCTGAGCCCCGGCTCTGACCCAGCCGCTGACCTCATGAAACTAGCAGAGAGGTCCGGCTTTGGAGGCAACAAGTTCAAGTTTCTTGCTATGGGCCAAGGCCAAGAGAAGGTACTGAAGACTTCTTTTCCATATCACAGCTGCGAAGCTTAAAGTATGGTCAAGTGGAACGAGTATAGGGATCAGGAAGTAGTGGTGGATGAAGTACCTGAAAGTCACACTTGAGTAAAAGTATAGATATCTAACCAGAAAATGACTTTAGTAGAAGTTAAAGTCACCTATTAGAATATTACTTGAGTAAAAGTCTTACAGTATCTGATATTTACTGTACTTAAGTATTGAAAGTAAAAGTACAAGTAAATGCTGCTATAAAAAAGCAAGCAAGTCCGAATTTTGAGATTTATGAAGTTTATTCCTTTTAACATGAACACCACCTTAAAAATCACGGCTACATTACACTTAAAGAAAAACAAGGTCTTCACAACTTAAAGGATTTAAAGAACAAAATCCAGTTTTTCCTTCACTCGTAGTCGCAAATAGCATGATCTGACATGCAGCCTGCCTGGACTTGAGCGCAAATTGAAACTTAACTATGGCTTTGAGAGCACTTTGTTTACACTTGCCCATCACGTGAATGATGTAACGTGCAAGCTAGGACCACTGATTCACCAAACCTGCTTGCTTGCAATGAGTAATGAGTGACGAAGATGCTTAGGGAAAACGTATCGGAGTAAAAGTACACATTTTATTTAGGAAATGTAGTGGAGTAAAAGTGAAAGTTGACAGAAATATAAAAACTGAAGTACAGATACTCCCTAAAAATAATGAAGTACTGTAACAAGGTATTATTACTTTGTTACAGTACACCACTGGTAGTCACACTAAGTAACGATCAAAAGTAAGGACGTGGTCGTGTCTAGAAGGTAACCAAACTCTCGCAAGATGGTTAAGATTAGGCATTGACCTCAAATGGTTAAGTCAGTGGTTCCCAAATCTTTTCTAAAGGGCCCCGCCTTTTGTAGATACAAAATATTTTCAAGCCCCCCCCCACAGGTCAGTGCAGAACCATGCATCATTAATATTTAGCCTTGCCGTGCTCCTCCTTTTATAACTCTGGGCCCCCCTAAGGGGTCCCGCCCCCCAGTTTGGGAACCACTGGGTTAAGATTAGAATAGGTCGTCGGGCAAGAGTTTTTGCACGTTTTCACGCCTTGGGGGTTACCTTCTAAACATGACCTAAAGACGTTGAGGGTAACTGTCTTCTGTACCTGTGATAAAGGTGGCGCTGCAGTTGCTGGAGATGGCGGTGTCTCGTGGGCAGTGGCTGATGCTTCAGAACTGCCACCTGCTGGTAAAGTGGCTGAAGGACCTGGAGAAGTCCTTAGAGAGGATCACCAAGCCCAACCCCAACTTCCGCTTGTGGGTCACCACCAACCCCATTAAGGATTTCCCCATCGGCATACTGCAAAAGTCTCTAAAGGTGAAACACATTTTCTCTTTTACTTCAGCAGTGTTTTTTTAGATTTTTTTTTGTAGATGGCAGGGTTTCTAAGATCCAGTAGCGGGCACAAGGATTTCCTTAAATAGGTGTTGTGTTTAAATGTTTTTAATCTATACGTTGGGAATACGACAATGTTACAAATGGCTTGTTCAGACTGGTGTTTTGATGGTAAACATTTTGCAGAGAAACTACAATAATAATAGAGACAGGATTTTAAAGATGTCAGTGTGTTTACATGTACTTTAATATGGTGTGCAGGTAGTGACGGAGCCTCCCAACGGTCTCAAGCTGAACATGAGAGCCACGTACTCTAAAATCTCCCATGAGGCCTTGACTGCATGCCCTCACCCTGCCTTCCGCAGCCTGGTGTATGTGCTGGCCTTCTTCCATGCTGTGGTGCAAGAGAGACGCAAGTACGGCAAGATCGGCTGGAACGTCAACTACGACTTCAACGAGTCTGACTTCTTCGTAAGTGGCACAGGAGTCCTTTTCACTTTGTTTGAAATAACTGATTTAGTTTGATTATTAGTCTAGTATCTTTTATATTTCAAACAATAAACAATATATCTGTTTTCACAGGTGTGTATGGAGATCCTGGACACATACCTGACTAAAGCTCACGATCAAGGAGACAGCAACATTCCCTGGGAAAGTCTTAAATACCTTATTGGGGAGGTCAGGCTAACTTCATTGTGTTTCAATATATTGTATATCTATTATCTTGCTGGCTACGTTTATCAAGTCTGTATAATGTTCTATAGGTGATGTATGGTGGGCGAGCCATAGATAGCTTTGACCGCAGGATCCTGACTGTCTACATGGATGAATACCTCGGAGACTTCCTCTTCTACACCTTTCGGCGCTTCCATTTCTTCAGCAACAAGGATGTAGATTACAAGATCCCTCCAAATGGGCCTAAGAAAATATATGTTGGTCAGTCGCTATTTTCATTACTTTTCATTCTCTTATCTCTTCTCATCGCTCACAGCTTTACCCTGCTATCTCTTACAGATGAGATTGAGAGCCTGCCACTGGCGAACACACCAGAAGTAATGGGTCTCCATTCCAATGCAGAGATAGGATACTACACACAGGCAGTCAAACACATGTGGACTCACCTAATAGACCTGCAGCCTCAGACAGGTAGGATTTATTCAGGTGTAATTGATTTTAAAGGAAGAAATTGTAAAGTTGTCCATACTGTTGAAGGGTGTTTTCCTTACTCTCTTATCCACCTTGCTGCCAAGTGCTTCCTCTCTTGTGGCCTCTAAACACTCTCTAATACCTCAGGTGAATCTGGTGGAAGCATCAGTAGGGACGAGTACATCAGCCAGGTGGCCCAGGACATTCAGAACAAGCTGCCCAAGTTATTCGACATGGACGTGATCTGTAAAAAGTTTGGCGCGGTCATTTCCCCAACCTCAGTGGTGCTGCTTCAAGAGCTGGAGCGCTTCAACAAGCTAGTGGTCCGCATGCAGCGCTCTCTGGCTGAGCTGCAGAGGGTGAGAAGGAGGGACAGAGGATAACAACATATCAGGGAATCAAACAGACAGGTCTTGTTGTTCTGATTCTCTTGTGTCCCCCAGGCCTTGGCTGGTGAGGTGGGTATGAGCAGTGAGTTGGATGAGGTCGCTCAGGCCCTTTTTAATGGTCACATCCCTGCCATTTGGAAGAAGTTGGCACCTGACACTCTGAAGTCCCTCGGCAACTGGATGAGCCATTTCAAGAGGCGTTATGAACAGTATAACTACTGGGTGAGGACGGACACACACTATCAAATCTCTTATATGATAACCTTTTGAATTTTGGCATTACAGAATAATTAACTAACAAATGTATCTTTATATCTGATGTTTATGTGTATGTTGTGTCCACCAGGTGGATGAGGGAGAGCCAAAGGTCATGTGGCTATCAGGACTCCATATCCCAGAGTCCTATCTGACCGCCCTGGTCCAAGCCGCATGCAGGAAAAATGGTTGGCCTCTGGATCTTTCCACGCTGTACACACAGGTGACCCAGTACCGCAGTGAGGATGAAGTCAGTGACAGACCTGGACAGGGTAATGAGACAACACTCACCCTTTGCAGCGTGATTAGTGGTGAGTTATAAAGACTGATGGTGTTTTTTTCCCTGCAGGCTGCTTTGTGTCTGGCCTGTATCTGGAGGGAGCAGACTGGGACACGGAGAAGAGCTGCCTGGTGAAGAGTAAACCGAAAGTTCTGGTTGTTGAACTGCCCATTCTCAAAGTCATCCCCATAGAGGCACGTCGCCTCAGGTTACAGGTGTGGACCACAGGCACTACAGGCCTCCATACATACAGCACTTTACTTCACTATTCTGAGTTTTTTTTCCTAACTGTCGTGTGCATTTTTATGTGTTTTTTTTGTACCGCAGAATACGATACGGACGCCAGTGTACACCACGTCTCTGCGGAGGAATGCAATGGGTGTGGGGTTGTTGTTTGAGGCAGACCTGTCCACCACATTGCACATCTCCCACTGGGTGCTCCCGGGAGTCTGTTTATGCCTCAACGCTGACTAAAGGCAGCCCACTGAGCTGGTTAACTTTCACACAGTTTTAGATTACAGTTGATTAATAACAACGGGGTCTGCTTTTTTTTTTTCTAAGAGAAAAAAAACTGTCTGATTTATGGGCAGATTACAGGAAACCAAATAAGTTATGATGAAAGATACATGTTTTGTTCATATTTTGAAAAATAAATTGATAGAGACACAAAAGAAAACTCATTTTCTACTCATTATCTACTTGATATATTTCCTCACTAGATGGCAGCACACAACAGCACTGAGCTCTTCACTCTGGGCAGCAGCTCCAGGGATTTCTCTTTGGTGTTACAGTGGGCTAAATTGCCAACAGGCTATAGTGGGTCATCTTTCAGGCCTAGAAGTCTACTACTTTTTATTAATGAATAAACATTTGCAATTCAGTTCAATCTAACTTTTCTCTTTCTAACTTAATATTTCAGAATTGTGTCCATTCCTGAAAAGGACAGTAGCTGCTGAATATTTCTGCTGAGGTTGTAAAGGGAACATAATCTGCTGCATACAGCGGAAAACTTACCATTGACCAGAGGCTGCTAAAGTTTTCCACTTTACCCAAGTAGCTTTTCAGCTGTTCTCTGCAGTATAGGAAGCAGTGTATGCTTTACTGTAACATTTAACCAACAGATCCAGTGCAGCTCTGAGTAATCGAGGCTGCTGAGGTCAGCATGCCAAAGCAGGTGAAGTTTACCCTAAAAATCAAACAAACCCCCGTTGGATCTGGCAGCTGGTGTTGCAGTGAGGTAACAGAAACACAGAAATAAAAACACTTTTGGGCATGCATCATACATCATGTAGTTGTGCGAGTGCAGCTGTAATCAACAACCAGCAACATGAAAATATGTTACATTTACATTCAAGTATCTTTCCTTAAAAGTCCTTAGCCTCATATGAGATCACTGTCATGCTCCTCATTACTGTATTGTGTAGCCTTTAAGACCACTGCCCCACCCCCCCTCTGAATGGCAGAGGGCAAAGGTTAGACAGGCCCCTTCTCAGCTTTAACTGGTGCGACTATCATAAAGAGTGACGATCAGGACATGTTTATGAGCAAACACAGGAGGGGAGGAATTGTGTCTCCCTGTTGAAAAGAGGGAAAGAATGGTGTGTTGTTTAATGAACCTACACTTTATATGAGTGAGCAGCAGTAAATGCACACCTCCATAGACAATAGGTAGTGCTGCTCTTTTTGTTTGCACAGTAAAGAGGAAGGAAATTATGGAAGCAGGAGAGGAATAAGGAAAAGAAATCCTCAATGGAACCGACCCCCGTCTCCCTCCTCAGAGGTCAAAATTATTTTCAGCTGCTCGTGACTGGAGGGATTTACATTAACCCTCACTGCTCCAGTTCCTGTTGGCACCATTGCCTGCCTGCGCTTAGTGGCCTCGTAAAATGCCATGGGTGCCGTGAAACAAAAAACTCTGACACATCATTTTCCAACCTTCCCCCAGCCCCCCAATCCCAAACAGTTTCCGTTAGTTGTGATTGAGAGCAGGTGGGTTTACTAAGTCCCATTCAAGTGCATGCAATGTGTGCCGCTTTCTGCCTGTGGTATGGGGGGTGATTAGTGCCAGTCTGAAAGCCTGCATGTGAGTGTCAAAGTGTTAACACTATCTCTCATTAGCTGAGAACTTCACCAAAACTAACATACTAGCCAGTTGCATAAGTGCTGCATATTTTGCAGCTGGAGGGACTTGCAGCTCAGCCCATGATGATGGGGCCTGAGAGGTGTAGTCACCCCCAACCACAGATACACGTCTTGGGGCCCCAGTTTTTGGTTGCAGTGCCAGGTGTTTAGTTTGGAGCAGGACCGCAGCCCTGTGGTTGCTGGCTGCTTGTACTGTAAACCTACATGTCCCACATGTATGAGCTGATGGAGGTTACAGTAACCTCAACTATTCTCCTGCCACTGTCTGCAGCCTGGGTACTGATGGCTTTGACAGAGAGGCTACAGACAACTAGGCAACCATAGATAGATCAGCCCGTTCTCAATCCCTGGGCGTCAAATACTGACTCTTTGTCATGGCGTTCAATAACCTACCAAAAGGCTCCCTTTAGCGCCGGTATGTGACGCACTCGGCTGTCAATGTAAACCCATCCGTGGCAACAGTAAGAGTGCACAGGGAAAGTGCTGTGGTGACGTAGGTTAAAGAGCGAAAGGGAAACACATTGGGTGGGTATGAGGGGAGGTGGATGGGTCCAACAACACAGGGCTTTCATCCAGGAGGCCGCTGTTCGTGTCCAATGTGTTAAGTTTCACTTTCACTTTAAGGCCCTGACACACCAAGCCGATGGGCCGTTGGTGAGCGTCCATCGGCAAAGACAAAGGCGACGTGAGGTGAAGCAACTGGTGGCCTTCGTCGCCACTAATTCTTCGATGTCTGCTTGGTGTGTCCCCAGTTTACAATCAGCTGATCGTTTGTATCTGGTGTTCATAACTTCATGTCACATCTTCACTGTACAAAGTAGTAATTTTAAACTATGTTGTTTTTTCCTCAACCTAACTCATAGTTTTGCCTAATTCTAAACGTTTTTTTTTTTTTTTAATTCACAACATTAAGCATGTGCTTACTAGAAGCGAAAAATTACGCCGAGGGGTCGTTAAAGCAGTAGTGGGTAGAAATAGAGCAAATATGAGTTAAAAAAGTTATTTTTATAAAACGGTCAGTATATCCTGACAGTATGAGACAATGCATGAGACAGGTAATCTGAAAAAAATCACATGTCTGTGTCCTCCGGTGCTCCTAATGGCATCTGCAAGATTTCACAGACCGGAGGAAAACAACCAATCAGAGCCGAGCTGGAGCCTTGCCGTCTCTGAGCAGCTGTCAATCACTTGCGAACTCCGATCAAACGGTTAAACTAGGCAGCGCTGATCAAATATGAATCAATATTCTGTTACTGTAATGCCTTTTTCTCACCTCAAATGTTTTCAGAACCATCTTGTAGTGCACGGTTTAGCTGTAAAATGAGAAAGTTTGTGACGCCACCACCATGTTGAAATCAGTTGAGGAAACACCAAGCACCACTCACATGGCCGGAGCACAGCCAATAGGAACGCTCTCTCTCTGAAATGACCTGTGATTGGTCAAAGTCTCCTGTCACGGGCTAGATTATTTAAAGCCTGAAAACAGAGCCATGAGGAGGTGCAGAAGTCTAGTTATCTCCCAGAACACTTGAATTACAATATGCCGAAAAGTTATTATGGAATTGTTTTCCCAATGATGCCAAAAACGTTCTGCCTACTGCAGGTTTAAGCAGGTGTGACTGAAAAGTGAGGCTGAGGGCATTGCATCAGTATGTGACGAGGTGGGATGAGAACTTGTTGGATAGATAGAGATAGAGGGATAGATGTTGAAGCATATACTGTGATATGGATAGATTTTGAAGCATACACTGTGATATGGATAGATGTTGAAGCATACACTGTGATGAACCTTTAACTTTATGGGCTTTTAAATATAACTTTTCAACTCTAAAAGAGCCAGAACTTAGTCATGAATTTATGTTTTAGTTGTGTTCACCAAAAAAAACAATTACTCATCACTGACACACAACTCCAGTGACTTCAGATGAGCCTTGGAGAAGCAGCAGCCCATAACTCATTTAGGACAAAATAGCCTACAATGCGTAATGTGCCGTCGCCTTGAGCATGCATTGTCCTCTAGTGTAAGAGGTTGAAACGGGGCAGGGTAGAAAAGGACTGCGTGCTCTTAAAAGACCTGAGGAGACTATAAAAGTGGTTTCATGCCCGCTGCAGTCACGGCTCGGCTCGATATGCGCACAGACAGACAGACAGACAGACAGACAGAGGTAGAGCAGATAGAGAGAGAGAGAGAGAGAGAGAGAGAGAGAGGAGGACACACTTTAACAACACCCACACACTCACTACTCAAGCTTTATTTTCACATGTCGGCTCTCTGTCATAGGTAGATACGCAGGAGTGCATTTTCTTTAGTTCACTTCGCATTTCAAGTCTGTTTTACGCACAAACGTCATCGTTTTTTAGCAGCTGTCTACTCTGCAGAAGTGCATGTTTGCTACTTTAGTGATGCGCGTCTCGTGCAGCCGACCCGGTGCTGTTTGACACATTCCCCCCTCACACCGAGCTGGAGGCACTAACCCGGTGTGTTTTCTTACCGAGGGGGAAGTTGGGACTCAGTTAAACTTTTCTTTTTCTGGCTGTACTTTTTTTTTGGATGCCACGGAAATGTGCCGGCGCCAACCGGAGAGCGTGTCCGCCGCGCTTTGTAGTCACAGTTTGCTGTGGACGGTGCTGCTGCTCTGGATGAGCACGTTAGTGGACGCGACCTGGAAGACAGGACTGTACAAAACCTACTCAGCCTCTCAGACAGCAGCCTCTCACACCTCAGTCTACCAGAAAAGGTAAGGAAAAACAAACCACTGTATTACAATACATGGACATACTGTTCTGTTTATTTGTTTGTTTATTTGTTTTTGCACAATTTAACACTATACAACATAACAAAAAAAATAAATGAATAATATAAAGTGCAGGAAGAATGCAAAAAACCCACTGGACTTATCTGAAGCCTCCACCCAGAGACAAGATTAACAGAAATAATAAAGACATAATATGACTACATAATAGTGATAAGTAGGATAAGATAATAACAATAACAATACAGTAAATATATCAAAAAAGATAAGTGTGTGTTGCGTGGAAGTGTATGGTTAGTGTTTGTGAGGAGGATATTGATTTAAATATCTATAAAGACTTCTTCAAACAACATTGTGAGAGGGAAAAAATAAAAAACATAAAAACAGATACATGGACAACATGGAGGAAAAGCAATTACAAAACAGCAATTAAATGACCCTTTAAGCGACTTTTGAAACACTTGACAGATAAACAGTTTATTGATAGATGGGAAAAGCAACTCCATAATTTGGTTCCCCTAAATCTTATCGAAAATTGACCTCTACTAGTGAGGAATTTAGGAGGATGAAGATCTAGAGACTGACGGGTTGAGTAAGAATGGACCTGAGAATTTACAGTTATTATTGTAACTTTACTGTGTGTTAATCATCAATTGTGTCTTGTTACATTCACAAAATAACCCCTTTTTTTGCCTCTACAGTCTATTTTTGTATCCTCTTGTCAATGCACGACTCTCCAGAGAGAGCTACTCCCATCTCCATCCATCTACCGGGTCCTATTGTCTTCCTGACAGTCGGTTTCCTTTTTCCTGTGCTGGCAGCAAACATTATAGCTCTGCTGACTCCTGCCTTCATTGTTGTTGTCCCCCATTCAACCACCCTTTCTCTCTCTCTGTGTGTGAGAGCACCTCTACTGTCTTCTGAGGCGTGTTGGTGTCCTCTGTCTCCCTGCAGCACCACTGTCTCCATCATCTGTCAGGCTGCTCTTCAAAGCAGCACTTTTACATCTGTCCATGTAAAAACCTATGTGGATCCCAGTGGTGAGGATGTAGCTTGAATAAGTGTTAGACAGTCAGTGCTGTTTTTTATGCACGTAATAATGCTTAAGAAATGGATCATTGAATGAAAAGGGACAGATGATCGATCCTCTGTGCAGCAGAGTTGTTGGCGAGGGAGTTTCTGAAGCAGACCAAACACGCATTAACCAGCTCTCCTCCAGTACTTAATGATGAGAAGACGTTTCCCATCTTACAAATATTTATGCTGTCAGGTTGAGAGCGTGTGTGTGTGGGCCGAACGTGGCCGGAGGCTGAAACCTCTACTTCCCCAATGAGGCCTGTTTTTCTGGGTGTGTCCAGGTGGCTTTCAGCGCTCCCAGCTTCGCTCCACTGGCTCACCTCTCTGCTCAGCCCTCCCACCCCCGCCTGTCACTCACAGCCAGAGGTTTTGTGGACATGTTTACTAAACACAAGCAGCTGGGACTCCACCGCATCTGGGCTTGTTCTGGGATAGGGAAAGATGAGTTTACAGTGGGTTTGCTGCTGTTTGTAAGTGGCAAGTGGAGGAATGTGGAGCTGTTTGTTGGTGTGAGTCAGCCACCGACCGTCTTCAGAGGCGGAGAGGTCAGCGGGTTTGGGGTGACATGAGAGAGGAGCTCAGTCGTCCTGCTGTGTCTGGCTTGATCTGTGAAAGCAGCAGTTTATGGTGTGTCAACAAAGGCAAACAGTGGCAGGGGGGATTTCAGAGGGCAGAAGGCTCTCATTAGCAACTTGACATTGAATGACAGGAACTTAACTTGTCGCTGGGGTTCAGGCACTTCAAAGGGAATAAATATTAATTTTAGCAGACTGGGATTCTGTCACAGGACAACCTTCTCTAAGTCTGTACCAGCCCTGTCTTCACACAGTGATTACCCAATTCAAAGGGGATTAACAACTCTTGAGTAATTTCACATTCGCTCTGTGGAGGAGCTGATAAAGTGTTCGTTCACCCTTGTCGTCCCAAACGACTATATGAGCTCAGTACACTGAGGGGTTACGGAGGTAGCTGCTGCTTTATTTCTTGTCTGGCCCACTTCTTTATCCTCCCTCGGAGGACTTGTCATGGTCTGACAGGCAGTCTGAACCCCGTGGCCACCCTCATTCCTCACCCATCTTAACCATATCCACCTTCTCTTTAAGCATGGGAATGAAGATGACAGAGATTCCAGTAGGCTGAGCCCCGGGTGGCTTAAAGCAGAATGGCTTTGGATTTCAAATAGCTTCAAATAATGAATGGGCTCAAGGAATATTAGGAAGCAGTCACCAATTGGTGGCAGATACACGAATCAGGATGATCCTCAGGGAGTGAGACCATATACCAGTTCATTGATTCACTTTCTAAGCAAAAATTACTTCAATTTGATGGTTCCATCTCCTCCAATGTGATGATTTGCTGCTTTTTTATATCATTGTAAAGCAAACAACTTTGGTTTTTGGACAAGATTACATACTGTACACTGCACCTCTCCAGTGTCTTAGCTGAGCTCTACATGATGATACATCCATGACTTCTAATCAGGCTGTATGGATCCATTAGGTGTGATATGAGTGAATTCTTCAGTTGAGAGGAATTCCCTTTGTACTTTCAGCCTGAAACGCTTAAAGATGCACGCACCTGTTGCACACAGAGACACACTCAAAGCTCACAGGTGTCCAGGCCTGAAAGCTCTAAACGGACAAAGACAAATGAGAGTTTTCCTTGTTCCTCATGGAGGCCGCTGTGAAGAGTCTCTTACCCCTGACCTCTGGCCTCGCTGTGGTGCTTTGATGATCTTCACCGTCTTCTGCACATGGAAAACACACGGCAGCTTTGAACCTGCAATATGATAGCCCACCTGCCCTAATATTCTCTAGTAATTTATACAATAATTCTTCAAAGTATTGTGGTCCTTTCTGTTTTTCCTTGAAGCTGCAGATTATGAATGATGTATCCCGCTCTCTTCATTAATTTCACTGTGACTGTACTTTCTATTTCTCTCTTTGTCATTTGTTGTTGCACCACATTTGTCATGGGCCTCCTCTATATATCCCGTGAGACCAACGGTGCCTCATAATTGTCTTTCCTTCCATTTCCCTGTCCCCATCGGAAGCACCCTAGTGTGACCCTTATGATAAAATAACCTTTGTCTCCTCTGTCTGGCTGTTTGCCACATCTGTCTTTTGTCCTTTGTTCCCCTCGAGTATTTTTTCCCACAGACAGAAATCTAGAGAAATTCCTTCGGATTTCTATCCACGCTGCATTTCAAACATATCTTTGACTGTTCCTCCTCCCACAGTATGTGAATGGATGTGTAGATGGAAAAGGAGTTGCTAGTCGTTTTTCACCGGCGTCTTGCCCTCATCTACAATCTTGTCAGTTCACATGGCTTTAACTCCCAGCTTCTTCCTCCCCATGCAATCTGCTGCAGGAAGTGCTCTAACTCAGTAGTGTGATCATGAAAGATGCAGACTGCATAGCGTACAAGGCCAAATGAGGGCTACTAGAATACAGCGTACTGGTTTGAGCTTTTTTTGTGACAAGTTCATGAGCTCTGTCAACATTTGCATTCATTTAGGCACTCAGCATTCAGCACCTTTTTGTGTCCTTCCAAAGTTTTACTGTCTTGGCGTCTGTAGCGTTGAGGAACAGATGGGACGAAGCTGTGATTTTTCCGTCCCTTAAAGATTGTGGATTTCTTTCATAACTGCTGGCCGTGGCTGTGTGGGACTGTGAGAGATGGTTGATGATTTATTTAGCTTGGACCCGGCATTCAGAGTGTGCCATGTGTGCTCGGAGACCTGATACTCACTGAGGGCCCGCTTGGTGCTTTTGCCAGTGAAACAGCGTGGTGCTTCATAACACGAGGACACCTCCAGTAAGAGGAAGGTGTTGACTATAAAACATTTTAGAGCGAAAGACACCAAGTGTCCCTTTATGAATAAAGCCAGACAAATATCAATGGACTATTGTATAGTAGTGCTCTGCAATAAAATGTGTAAAGTTATTGGCAGTAGGCCTTGTAAGTAAGACAGATTATAAATCTTTAGTCTTGTACATCAAAGAGGAGATAATGATGTCAACTGTACCCAGTAAATATTATGGCTGTGTATTCGCAAGAATCTGGCGATATGATACGTATCATCATACTGAGGTAACGATTCAATGTATTGCGATACTGTAAGCAAGGCAATATATATTGCGATTTAAAAAAAATATATATTTTAGGAAAACTAAAGAACACACCAGAAACAACCATTTTAATATAGGCAAAAACAACAAATGTATACTGCCTCATGGGTACTCATAGAACCCTTTTTCATTCACATATCTTGAGGTCAGAGGTCAAGGGACCCCTGTGAAAATCGCCATGCCAGTTTTTCCCCGCCAAAATTTGGCGTATGTTTGGAGCATTAGTTATCCTCCTTTGCGACAAGCTAGTATGACCTGGTTGGTACCAATGGTTTTCTTAGGTTACTCAGGTTTTTTAGTTTTATACGATGCCAGTAACTTCACTCTAGCTTTAAAACTGAACCCGATACAACCTCCGACAGACTGAATTTGAACAATCAATACAGTGTTTTGGAGAATTGAAACAGTATCACACAACATAATATCGAGACACTCATGTTTATCGATATTTTCTTACAGCCCTAGTTAATAACATCATCTTTAGGCATCTCCATCCTCTCTGCAGTGGAGAAAGTGTTGTTCTTGTACTTATTATGAAATCAGTTGTATAGGTAATGCAGGTATTGGTTGTCAAGCCATTTGGGAAATTGTAAACTCTGTTATGCCAACTACTTTTGTTATTTCATTCACTGAAGCAGCAGCAGCGGTTGGCATTTCCTCCTTGGTAATTGCATAAGTGCAATGCAAAGAGAGAGGGGGAGCCCATAAAACTACCCCCACTTCCCTCCTCGTACCCCCTGGTGACAATCTTAGCTGTTCCCAGGTGAAACCTCCTCTCAGCCTGGGAAACTCAGATGTTTATCTGTCGGGTCTGGAGGATAAGTGGCGGGGAGGAGTTGGGCTTTAATACCCCCTCCCGTTACTCCCAGCTCTACCTGACCACAGCTCCTTCAACGTCTGACATTTTCCGACGATGATTAGAGCAATTTTTTCTGGACAAGGGAAAGCAATCACAGGGTAATCATATAGATCCACGTTCATTTTTGTAGCCTTAAGGCTGATGGATATACTAAGATACATGAAGGGTGGGCCTGTATTTAAATAACATGTGTGGCAGATGAACTCCCTACTCGCTTTACTTAAGGAGTTTAGGATTAACTCAAACAGTGTCTTACTTTTGCACATATTTTACTTTTAAAGAGGACCTATTATGCTCATTTTCAGGTGCATACTTGTATTTTGGGTTTCTACTCAAACATGTTTACATGGTTTAATGTTGAAATTAAACGCTTTACTTTTCTCATACCGGCTGTGCACCTCTTTTCACCCTCTGTCTGAACCAAACTCTTTGGACTCTGCTCCAGCTCCGCTCTAACTAGCTTTGTGTGGGGGCCTGCCAAACTAGCTGCTGGGCAGGTATTATGCAAATGTGTTACCTGGTGATATCACCACGTTACGAAAGAAAGGGTGGGACTTGGGCTTTGTAACTTTGCAGACCTTTTACATGCACAAAAAAACTATATAACACACTAAAGGAAAGGGAGAAAAGTATAACAGGGCCTCTTTAATAATCCTTTAAATATGTTGCCACATTTGTAACTTACTCTGGCAAACCTTTTTCAGAATGTCATTATTCCATAGGCTACATGATTATTACATTAATGGAAAAAAAACAATATTAATCATTAATCCAGACAAAACTATAGTAGAGACATAGTCACATCAAAAAGAAATACCTGCAGCAGTATTCAGACGTTTCCCAGAGGTGCCCCTGCTCGCTGGCTCAGGTCTGTGTGTGCGGCCGCCGCCACATGTGGGGATTGTTAATGGGAGCTAGTTCAGGGCTGCTTCGCATCCTCCGCCTTCGGCAGTTTCCTTTAGTGTAAACTGTCTCTCACACACACAAACATATGGTCTCGCATATTGACAAACAGACTTCGGTGGGAATACCCTCCCACTCTTGCAAACACATTGGCAGCAGAACACACAGAGTGCAGGTTTGTGCTGCGAGCCACACAGTCTCCTTTGTGGTTTCCACATAGAGCCCCCTTTCTATACATCTATTGATTGTGTAAACACACTCTATAGTGGTTGTTGTCCTTGTTTCTCCTCCAGCTGTAGCCATGTGAAGGTAATCTGGGTGTTTGTACACTTTGTTGTTAATAAAATAATAGTAACATATGGCAGCTCAAACAGCCTCAGTGTGTTTTCCATACATTAAAGCAAGAGAGAAGAAGAGCGATCACCCTTCAGGGTTTTGTTGATATGATAAGTAGGGGGATGAGGTGAAACTGGCCTCTCAAGCTAAACTTTTCTCATAAACATTTCTCATTGCCCGCGCATTATCAGGAACAGATATCTTCTCCTGTTAGATGAGCTCTCAGTGAGGATGAAACCAAACCGATTAGCTCTCAAATGAAGAATAAACGTTAATTCTAATAACATCATTTTGCTTTTGGTGCTGTGTGAAAACATTTTGCTTCTGGAGGCCTAATAAATAACTTTGAGTTGAATGTAAGCGAGTGCACTTGACTCTGCCTGGTGTGGGAAAGTGATCATATCCTCACTATCAGATCTTAACCTCTGACCTTTACGTAAGCTTTCTTTTCCCTAGCAGGTCAGACTCTCAACAGCGTCAGTGAATCCTGATACAATGTCTTCCGAAGCCTCTCTGGAAAGGGAGTGGACTCATGACCCAGAATTAACCCGTGTTTAATAACTCTAATCTCCGTATGGGACCTCGTCCTCCTCTTTATTCCCTCCTGAGGGACTATACCTCCTCTGAGGGCCGAATACAAACCGATGTGTATTGATAGAAGAGAGACCGCAGTGTAAATACAGCCCACAATGCACTCCTGCATGTCTTGTGACTGATTAAAACCATGTAAACACCATAAAAAGGTTTCAAAACAAAACAAAAGGGTGGGGGAAGGGAGGGAAGGATCTGAACCGGTGGGAAAACAACAGCGTATTGAATGTGACCGCATGGCTAATTTCCTTTTGCGAGCGTGCTATAGTGTGAGTGCACTTGTTTGAAGGTGTTTTTGACGATATACACCGTTCTTCATTGAATTATTTACTTTGAAAATGTGATTTTATTCTGTATCTTAAAATATCAACGGTTGTTTTATTCTGTACTTTGCATTTCTAGCTTTCACTCACTCTGTTTCTTTTTCTCCCTGCAGGAACTGGTGTCCTCATACGGTCACTAAGACGGTGACTTGCCAGGTGCAGAATGGGACCCTCCTGCAGCGGGTCTACCAGACGTGCCGCTGGCCGCAGGGATGTACGGGAGGCAGGTGAGAAGGCGACTTTACTGCTACTGCTGGGCCACTGACACTGTGAGCTCTTTAAAAAGAAGAACCCACCTTCAAAGACTTAAAACAGTAGAATTAATACCAGAAAAACTGTTATCTTTATCAACATGAATGTCTTAAAAAAAAACATTCTTTGACTCACGGAGGTTTTCTTTAGCTTCACCATTTGTCACAGCAGTTCATATCATGTTCAAGTCATGTTGTTGAGACCATTCTTCAAACTGATAGGCAGACATTTATTTTATTTTTTTAATCTAGCCTTTATTCAACCAGGTTTCTTCATTTTAAGAGACAAGCAAGACAGAAAACCTTTCTCATTGATTTGAAATGTCTAGTCGGAGATATTGGGAATTTCTGACAGCTACAATATTTCCCACTTAGAAAAAAAACAAACTCAGAAAGGAGATACGTACGTAACACAGCAAAAGTAGCTAGTTTATTCTATTTGAATGAAGTGATGGGGTAACTAAGCCTGAACACTACCGTGTTGGAGTAACAGCAGATTTTCTCATTTAGGAGGAAATCTATTTTAAGATATACCAGTTTCTCATCAATAGATCAAAATGAAAAGCAGCTGCACCACATGTTGTGTTCTGAGTAAGGAACAACTGAACATTTTCATACAAGTTCACACCTGTTCCTGGGGGTAGACAAAAGGCATTCTGGGAAAGAAGGAAATAAAAAACGAAATGAGCAGGGTTCACTACACTAAACACTAATGAGCAAATTCACAAAAGGTTTTCACGGCCTTTGCAGCTGTTACACCTTGCACAATTACGACAAAAAGAAAGTGTGTAATTCTCAAAGCACCCACAGAGGGTGAAATGCACCCCTAACTGTGCCGCCAAGCAAATAGCGTCCCGGTGCTCTTGTGCTATTTGCATGTATTTAAATTAGGTAATATACATGTATGTGGCGTAAAATTGGCCCCTTTCTATGCAAATGAGCCTCATTGCAAAGTCCAATTGACAAAGATCAGCGCTAATAGCCACATGCAGATACAGTGAAATTGTTAGCGTCTTCAGAGAGTTGATGATATCGTAGATAATATCATCAGCCAGATAAGTGATGAGCAATTCATGGTGCTATCAGCGGACGCAATCCATTCTCTGTGAATTCACCTGTAAGAAATCATATTACACCTGTTAAAAATGAAGAATACAAAGTCATCAAAAATAACTCACTGAATAGCACAGACTAACACATGCATTTTGCTTCATAAAGCTCCTAGACCACATGCCAAATACAAGTGTGTTATCACATTCACAGTGCATATGCAGACAGCTATCGTTACCTCTATGTGTGTGTGATGGATTTAGATGTTGCGTGTTTTTCAGCTACAGGACCGTGGTCAGACCTTCCTATAAAGTGGTGTATCGCACTGTGACCTCTCTGGAGTGGAAATGCTGTCCAGGATTCAGCGGCGCCGCCTGTGAAGAAGGTAAGTCGAGACAGAAGGACTCACGGACACACGCACACATTAGTTACACAGCAGCTGATAGAAATGAACAACAGTTGGGGCTCTCAGCGGGGGCTGTTATCATAAATCTAGGACTGAAAAAAAGTTTAGTACGTCTCTGTTTCCTCTTTTTATCATCCTTTATCTCCTCAAGCTCACTCGCTTATCACCATCTGCATCCCTCTGTTAGCATAGCTGTCTTATAGCCTGTGTATGTGCCTTCCAATACACGTGTACGAGCAATACTTTAAAACAGGAGTGATTTCCATTAGGCTTACATAAGGCAGCTTCTGTCTTCTAAATGAAGTTACGAAATAAGATCCTTCAGCCTCTTCAGGGTGAGTCAGACACTTCCACTTTATTAATCAGTTTTAATGTGTTCATTCTAAGAGTCATTGTACTACCTAAGGGTCCATTCTTTTTGTGTGGTTTTTCAGTTTTACGGTCCAGCTGGAACAAAGTCTTCATGCTCTTAAAGTGCCATGCTAGCACTGCTGTTTTCATTTTTCAACTACAGTAGCTGCCCACCACACACACACACACACACACACACACACACACACACACTCGGTGTATAATGAGTTCCCCTGGCACTGGCCCCCGTGTCTCTGCAGTCTGGGGAGAAGGGTGGAGTGTCTGTTTATGCCGGGACCCAGGACTTGACTGGGTGTAACATAATTCGTCAGGCTTTGCGACACAAAGGACAATAAATGTTTACAGTGGTTAAAGTGGTCACTTTTCTGTGGCACTGAAAGCCGAGGCTGTTTTTCTCTTTTATGCCACCACTCCCAGGTGAAGTAAGAGCAGCTCTCCCAGCGGCCTGAATGCTGCTGCAGTGGGACTTCAACAACTTTAAAACCCCCTGAATGTCGTGCTTGTTTTAGACCTTCCCCACTCTCAAAGTCAAAGAACACGTTGACAGTCAGACAACCCAGACTTTACTTAACAAAAGCAGAGGAACACACAGTCAAACAGGGAGGAAATTATCCAATTAAGTTGTTGCTGGAGGAGATTCCCCTCCGGTTGTCATGGCAGTAGGGAGCTGTTGAGCCAGCAGGGATGCTGGGATTAACCACTTATCTGAGCGTCGTTCCGGGTGGCTCAGATCACAGGCGGCGCTGAGTGGAAGTGACAGGTCCCATTCACGGGGCCTTTACTCTCCGGCACCATGGATGCTATCCAGGGCCACCAGCGCTTTGTTCTGCTCCTGCCGCGTGAGCAGAACCCCTTGCCAGCGCAGAACCTGATACCCCGCTGCTGTCTGCCTCATTCGCCGCTTTAAGGAGAAATAAAAGCTCGCCACACGGGCAAAGCTGGAGGCCGGATTGTGCTTAAATCTGTCGCCATAGTGTTGCCAAGTGAAGTTTAAAGCTGCACACGTAGTTCAGTGGGTGCGAGTTTCAAATCCAGGCTCTTAATACCTGTTTGCGGCTCCATCTGCAAATCTCTACACATTTCTTTGTGGATTTCCAGACGGCTTTGAGCACTTTTTTGACCTTGAGTTAGGCTGAATTAAAAAGGCTCGGTACTAAAAGCACCTCTGTTATATAAAAGAAAAAAATCCTATTTGAAACCTACTGTCTGGGTCGGACATATAGCTTTTGATCTCATAAATCACATAAATAACTAACACCGGATACATATATCTTTAAAGAGTTTTTTTTGGAGTTCCAGTGGTGGTTATATACCATAGCTCCCATCATCCTTTTTCCTCAGCTTGTCTGTTTTTCAGACTGTGGAAAATGTATATGATCCGCTCATTTACTCCCGCTGCTGCCCTGCTTTTACTTCAACCCTTCTCTCACTAGGCCACCTCAAAAGCCCCTGGCCACGTCTGACTCCCAAGGCCGGTCTGCATTACGGCAGATCTCAACAATGTCCATACCAGCAGGACTCTGGGACGGCTTTAAGGGGCAAGAGAGGAGAGGAAGTGTGTTATGAGCTGAGAGCACGGTCTTGATGTGGTTATATTTTAAATGGAGATGAGAGAGTTGTTTTCTCTCGTGTCCCTCTGTTCTCACCCCTCCGCCTGCCAGCCGATTGGTCAACATATGTAAATCAACAGGTCCGGTCTGAAGTAAAGATAACGTGTCTCTGTTTAAGTTTTAGATTATGCGTTTCCAAAGCAGCAGAGACAAATGAGAGAACGTTATGGGAAGAGTTCACGCCATGCTGTCATCCAGTCATACACAGGCTTTTGGCCTATCGCGCTCAAACCGAGGGCTCCAAAAGCAAAACATTACATCACACCCAGGCTGATAAACAAACTTACTCCATCAGAGTCCAAGAGGAGTAAGATAACACTGCATCAGAGAGGCACCTTTCACATTTGCTCTCTTTTTCTTATTTCCTCACCTCCAACATCAGGACTTGGCTGGGATTCCAGGCCAGTTGTGTAATTACTGGGTCCTAATTGTTTTCTATGAGGGTTGGGAGATATTGTCTTACTTGTGGACCTGGAACACAATGCTCTTTATCTCTGATTGAGCCTGAGTTTAAAAAAAAAAAGGCTAAGTATTTGCAGATGGAGGCACTTTTCATAGCCTGCCAGAAACAGGGATTTAATGTATGCCTGGTTGGCTTTGGCATTCCTAGTAAGTAAATGCTTGTTTTCAGACGGGATATCCCAACTTGTGCTACATCAAACACAAATATCGAAATTATACCTCATTTAGAAGCAATTTTGTGATACAACAATATCAAATGTAACCCGTAAAAGCAACATTATAACATTAGAGCTGGCTCTCAAAGACTCCCAAACAGGTTGCATCAGCGTCAACGCACAGTGCAGCAATGAAGGATGATTGCACGCTCAGCAGCAGTCGTGGAAATCAAATTTGGCTCTCTTTATGTTTATTTTGATGGAGTTTTAAAAGTGTGAAGATGACACTAAGAGACAGCCTTAGATATATTTGACTTGATTTGATTTATGACAGGACGGCACTTAAAAGAAATGTGGCTGCAGCTTATCGCAGGAGGGGGCCGGCATGCAGCAAAACATATGGGGGGAACGTAGGCTTGAATTAGCACGGCTGTCAAAGCTCTGCTGCGGGGGTCCCCATCAAGCCGTATCTCGCAGCCAAGCGGAGGCTGCGGTTTTTGGGTCGCAATTACGGTATGGCTAGGAGGCAGAGGCGCGCTGTCTGTAATAAGCCGCAGAAATGTAATCTGTGTTTTCACAGCTCAGCGCGGCTTATCACAGGCCTGCACGCTAAACCCACCGCGCTTTAAACATCAGTCGGCTGCAGCTTGCCATTAGCGACGGAAGAGTGGGAGTGCGTGGACGCCGGTGTATGTGTCTGTCTGGCTGCCAGAGTCGATGTGTGGGTGGGGAGAGCGAGGTGTTGAGGATTTGTACAGTGAGGGATGCAGCTGTTCGGCGTGATTAGCTGCTTTAATGGCAGCAGGCTTTAGTAGCTGTGAGTGGAGCGACCCAGGCCTGAGGTCAGAGGGGAGGGAGCTGAACAAGAGCAGGTGACCTCCACTCCCACTCCTCTTTAGACCACACAGAGCAGCACTATCCAAGTCGTCACCTTTTTCATTCAGCCCTCCTCTTTTCTGTCAGTCACATTCCTGCTGGATCCCCCTGTGTTTGCATTAGCAGGTGTTAAACATGTTATTCTCTCTTGCTCCAAATCATTCACAAAAAAACAGATTTGATGTCAGGTTTAGCCACATCCACAGTATTTATGCCCTCATGAGATGAGATCCACAAAGACGCATAAATCACACACATACAAGGAGGCAGGCTGCAGACGCTGGCGTGCAGAAAAGGCCACAGCAGCTGATATTCGTGGTTATGTAAATGGCCAGCGCAGCACAAGTGCTGAGCCCAAATTGGAAGCAGCTGAAGTTTAAGCAAACTGGGCTGAGGGCCCCAGATGAGATTAGACATGGGAGCGTCCAACCCTTTCAGCCCGCGCTGCTCCGCTCAGGGGAATTTTCATTATAGTCATTAATTAACAAACAACAGCACTGACGATACCGAGCAGCCAACCTAAAATTTACTAAAGCAAACAGTGGAGGGAAGTTTTTCCTCTTCTCCTGTCTGCCTCTCTCTCCATACTGTTTTATTCTTATGTAAGTGTGGGCTGGTATGTACATCACGTTCATGAAAAATCACAAAATTATACTTTTTAGAAGGGTTCAGATATTTAAATTGGAACATATACTAACAATTATTATAATATTATTATGACATTATTTTGAAATGTTCCATGCAAACCACATACAAAGCAGAGTTATAATTATGACTCCCTTTATGGTTTATGGTTAACTGTAATATTGTAAGGCAAAAGACATGCACAGTTATCGTAGAATACAATTTTCCAGATTCATTCATTTTATTAATTATAATAATAATGCATTTTATTTATTTTAGATCCTGTCTATATATGAAGAATAGTTCATTTTGTTACCTGCATCCTCTGGTGTTTCTTAATCTAACCTACAGATTCATTGAACTTCAAGAAATGCAGATGCACGGTTCTTTAGCTGAAACTTTTTTAAAGTTTCATACATACTTAGCCTTGATTCTGAGTTAAGTTTTATGTATCTGGCTCCTGGACTGGAAATGCCTCTTCTGCTTACTGATTTATTTATTATTTCCCAAGACTTCCCCCGGGAGTGCATTGAAAACTGTTTTTCCTGCAGTCTGATGAAAGACATAAAGTGGGCCGAGTCAGCAGTGCAAAAAAACTTTTAGGGGATGAAAATAGACACACACACACACACACACACACACATACACACACACACACGACATGGCAGCTGGAGTATTCTTCTGTCCCCAATAAAGCCGAGGTATTTCCCCTCGCCCAGTAGTTTAAGTGGACTGGTGTGCTGACGGAGTGACCCACAAACAGACAGGCTCTTTACAGCCTGACGGATCACGCAATCAGGAGACACTCTCTTCCTGGCATAGATAAGGCCAACTGAGGTGGCAACAAAGCTTTTATCATGCAGAAAGATAAAGGAAAGTAAAACCTTTTTTAAATCCTCCTCACTACTGGAGGTGTGGGCTCTGCCTCCTCTCTCTCATCTCTGATCCACTCAGCGACGGATGCCATTAAAGCTGCATTAACCCCGTCTGCTCCCTGCCTTTCAACATATATCACCATCTCTCATCTTGCAGGTATAGAGTGGCATGATGTAGGTACTGTATAACACAGCGCTACTGTCTTTAGGTAGGCTCTGAGGAGGTAATGAAGCATATTTTGACGTCAGTGCTGAGACAATGGCAGCATTGATGGAGTGGGTGCGCTCGGGGGTCCTGTTGGTTTCGTACAGCTGTGATGAGTTCAACCGACCCAATTGCTGCCTGCAGTCCACTGAGCCCTACTTTTACTTTGTCTTTCACACAGGGCTACAACTACAGATTATTATTATTTTTAAACTGATGACTATTTTCTTGATTAACCGATTGATTGATTGAATTTATTTGATGGTTAAAAAGACAGAATAACTCTACGCAATAAAGCCTAAAGGCTGATTTCCACTGGATTATTGTGATGTCACAAGATCACGGGGAATCACGGGATCATATATCACACGAAAATCCATCTTGTCAGGCTTCAAGTAATGCGTTTGTGTCTGGCAAATATCCAAAACTCAAAGATATCTAATTTAGTTTCATGTAAAACAAAGAAAAACAGCACTTGAGAAGCTGGAGCCAATAAATGCAACCAATTAATAGATCATGAATTGTTGACGATTGATTTTCTCTCAATTGACTTAACATTTGAACTCTACTAATACACAAATTCACTCTTTCATTTTCTTGCTATCAGTCCCTGTAAAATCCAGTTATGTCTCCTCCTTACCGCTGCCTCACCCCGACCCCGCGGTTTTATCCACATTCTGGACCGCAAAAGCATAAAAATACAATAAAAACAGTTATTTTTAGGTTAAATATTATTCTCTCACACTGTACCAGTCTGTGGGTTTTGTACACTCCCAGTAGTCCTGATGATCTAGTTGCTCATTTGTCACTGTTATGAGTTCATAAACATACACAGCGCCACATAAGAGAGACTCGAGTGTTGTGGCTCAGTGGGTGGGGGTTTTATGAAGCCGACCTTGAAACCTCCTCCACTCCCATGTATACTAAACCACAAACAGACCACCACATCACAGAGATGTTGCTGTGGTGTGTCGTGGTGACATCATTTATGGCCTCTCGTATCACAGACCTCCCAAACACCCCGACCCCCCCTCCGGTTCGGTCTCAGTTTCCCCGCCACTAAACGCTGCACTCTTGGATAACGGGTAGAATTTAAAAGTCATTGCCCTGTATTCTGAGCTGGTCTTTGCATATATTTCCATTTGCTCATGTGGTTGTGATACGGTGCTCAGCGGGGATGAGGGGAGCGCTGCTGATGGTTGTGATTAGTTCTGGACTGAAGACGAGATCGGAGAGGAGGTTTGGATGAACTGCACCAGCAGTCGGCCTAATTAGAGACATTCCTGGTTGGCTTTCATAGCTCAAACCTGACAGAGGAGCAGGCATTCCCCTCGAGGAGCCAATCGTTTTGACCAGAGAGAAATTACCTCACTGGATTGGCTAGAAGAGGAGAGAGTAGAGGATGATGGAACTCTAGGCCTCTAGCGATCTGATATAGAAAGCTGAAGCTAGTCACGGCTGGCAAAGTGGGACTTTACAGTGAGCTGTTTTGGTTTTGCAGTCACAGACAAGAGAGCTGTGAGAAATCTACCAGTAGAAGTGTGTTTGTGTGTTGTCAGCTCGGTCTTCAGGCAGGATAGTGTTGCCAAATAATCCTACAAATACTCCAGAGTTTTCATAATTCAGGGCAAACTATCGTACCTTCATATTCTAACTGAGTTTACAACATAGTTTATATAAATCTATGCCAACTAGAGCTACAACAATTGTTGTCAACTAATAAATTAATCGCCAACTATTTTGATAATCAATTAATTGATTTGAGTAATTTTTTAAGAAAAAAAGAAAGTCAAAATTCTCTGATTCCAGCTTCTTAAATGTATTTTCTGGTTTCTTTACTCCTCTGTGACAGTAAACTGAATATCTTCGATTTATGGATAAAACAAGATATTTGAGTACGTCATATTAAGGTTTGGGAAACACTGATCAACATTTTTCACCATTTTCTGACACTTTATAGACCAAACAACTAATCGATTAATCGAGATAATAATCAACAGATTAATCGACAATGAAAATAATCATTAGTTGCAGCCCTAATGCCAACTGTGTGTGCCGTGGTTCATGCTACATCTAAGTAGACTGCAATAGGCTCCGTCTACAGGCCAGTATTTATAAGTGGGTAGAGCAGGTCGCCCTCCAATCAGAAGGTCGGCGGTTCGCCACAGGTAAACCGTCCCAATCCTAACCTGGAATGCGAAATACAATCACAAAGAGTTTTGTAGAAGGTTGTGAGCAGCCACAACAGAAATGTGATCAGATACTGTGATGTATTGCAGATCCAAAGTCAGTTTTTCATAATAGATTATTGACATAATCAATGTACAATGGTTCCAAACCAGCTGCGTATTATTTCACTATTATGTAACAAAATGAAATTAAGATGTGTCGACCATCTGCATGTCTGCAATGATTATACATCATACAAAGGGCAAAATGATCATAAAAATACAATAATCATCACACACCTGTTAACCCTAAGGCAGAATATAGTGTAACACTATTGTGTTAGTTCATGCATTCATTATTATCCACGCATGCACTTCCATCCTGAGCTCCCTCCTGTAAATATAACATGTGGTTAATGCAGTTTAATGTCTCATGTGGTATTTATTATTTCATGTTTTTAATGTATTTTGTAAAGCACTTTGAATTGCCCTTGCGTGTAAAAAAGGTTGCTTTGCCGCATATGTTACACTTCTAGCTGTCTTCAGCGCCGCAGTGTTTCACAGAAAGTGCTGTTTACCCTGCACTAATAGAGCATGTAAGACATGCATCATTTAGGAAAGTGCTCGTATCTCCTTTGCTGCATCGTCTGAGGTCGAGTCTCAGGGGCTTCTCTTCATATCCAATCACATACAGTATGGGCCTGCACACAGTGCTGCACAGACGGCACTTCCTTTTACCGTCTTCTCGTTCACATCTTGTTGAGATCATCTCGGGGGCACCGAGCGATGTTCACATTGTTCAGGAAGTGTGGTATGCTTCAGTGGTCCAGGACCAGTCCAGGAAGAGGTTGTGGCAGTGCGCTGGTGTGGCTGCTGGTGAGGCGGTGTCAAGGGCTCAGAGCCAGAGAGGCCCAGCGGGGTGAGCTCATTAACAACAGGACGTACCCCTGAACCTCTAAACCCAGGCCTGCATTCCGTCCGCTCTGCTGCCCCCTGGGACTCATCCAGGGGGGCTTTAACAGCCCCGTTGTTTTGGTTGGACCCTCGCCACGGCCAGAGCTGAGCTGTGCATGACGACTCCCCCCCCCCGTCTCTCCCCCCGCCTCAATCAGTACCATAAATACAGTCCAGAGAGGGTGTCTGTGTGTTCCTGCTTCCTCAGGTGTTTATGGCTCTCTCACTCATTCATACTGCGCTCACAGCCGGAGTCTGGCAGCAAACAAACACTTGCACACACGCAGACATGTTTAAAAACACCTGCTCCCACAATTAGCACAGACACACATATATCAACAGACAGACACGTGACTCAGACTCTATTAAAGTATAAATTACACCACAGATGACTCGGGTCACACAAACATGGACAAAAAAAAGCAGTGAGCTGAATTTACTGACTCACTGTAATCAATAAGCTTGATACGGGACACCGACACATGCTCACTGTCTCTCTCTGTCTCTGCAGGCATACACACTGTGTATGAGTAGCATGTGTGCCTTATGACAGACTGACGACAGGGCAGTAAATCACTGCCACTGTGTCAGAGTTGGAGCTCTGTCCGCTGCTGTCGTTGACTCTGGGTTGAGGAACAGAGGATGATGTCATGGCCATTTTATTTCTGTTGGTTGCCCTCCATGTTGTCTTCCTATAGGACTCAAATACACTTGACAGGAGCCACATGTGGCCCCATGAGACAATGTCTGGTCAGGTTTGTGGAACAGAGCTCACAGCCCGATAAGACAATCATCAAACCAATTATACAGCTTTTTAAAGTTCTATTGCTATACTGTACTGTAATAGCACTAACACTGTCTGTGTTGAAGGAGAACTAAACCCATTTTCACAATTCATACATGTTATTGCTAAGGTCTAAGACTAGGGATGTGCATTCTAAGCAAAAATACTATTTGATAATCACTGGGAATTAGTCCATTATTTAGAAAATTGCCACATAACCCCCCCTCCGAGAGACAGACACAGTGGGGGAAAACGACGTGTAGGGTCGGCACATTTTCCCATCTAACGCTTTGGATTAAGAGTATATTTCAACCATATTGTTGGAACAGTGGAAGAGGCCGGTGGAAAGACAAATTGAGACGGTTTTGGTGAGTTTTATTTTGTTTCTGTTGGCTTTGAATGACGATATGTTCCGCTGCTCGAACAGCTGATCTACCTGAAACTACGAGGTAGTCGGTAGGTAGCGCACACACACACACACCTGTGCTGACAGAAAAGAGCCAAACTGAACGTGCCACACATGTTTTACCAGTAGTGACATTACTACCAGCACCTGAGACGGTTAAAACAAGGTAAAATATGTATTTTTTAGGACCGGACGATTTTAGTATTTTTATAATTTAACGACTATTTGAAAAATCAAAAATTGTGACCCATCCCTATCTAAGACAGTCCAAAAATATTAGTAAACATGAACAACTCTCTCCCAAATCCAAAAAGGCGTAGACAATGAATGGTGAAAGATGTTACAGATGACCCAGAGAGCACCCAGGGGAACGTTCTGAGTATATGGGAACATTTTCTGTTTCACAACTGAGAACATTACAATAGAATAAAGCTCATTTGGGTATAAAAAAGAAAACAAACATTCAGTTGGTCCACAAAGCCAGTCTCCCATTCATTGTCCATGGAGCAGCTCCAGATTTTATACCCTATGACATCACAAGTTTGAGACTTACTTCTCTGGTTTCTGGCTTTGAGAGAGAGAGGCTCATGTTCACAAATATTGTTTGAACTTTCCTCGGCCATGGAAATAACATATTGGAGTTCTTAATTTAGGTGGCGTTCCCCTTTAATGTGGATTTATGTGTTATAATGGGTTGCTGTTGGTGCCTCCGGCATAGGAATTGATTTACGATTTGGCAACACCAGACGGATCGTACATCAGATCACATTTTCCTTTGTTGTCTTCCGTAATTGTGTTCACATCCTTTCAGACCTTTGCTAGGTGTGTGTTACTCAAAAGATGAAGATTACTGAGCCTTCATCATCTTGCTTCATGTCGTCTTCTCTTCTTTCAGCAATCTCAATTACTCATTTAAACGTTCTCTATTCGATATCGAGAGCATTGATATAGCAGCAAACACCTATTTACTATGTAAATATACTGGAAAAAGAAAGTTCGGAAACTTGTGTTTGGCGGATTACCATTGGCAGAGCATTTTGGCAAATTTTTCTTGGGCGCTACCCACATAATCAGCTGTGCTGCTCATCCCACAAATGCATGATCCTTACAAGTTGGACATCATTGTGAAAGTAAATAAACAGGCTTTCCAACAATGTAAAATACAATGCCAATTAGCGTTGTAACAACAGAGAAATAATCCACCAAACACAAGTTTCCGAACTTTCTTTTTCCAGTCTATATAGAGGAATAACATCCATTTTTACCTGAGCAAAGAATGAAGTCGCTCTCCCTCTGTGTGTGTTGTATTCCGAGTTTTCCGTGCTTTGTTGACATAGCTGCCCTGCTCTCATACGGCGGTTACAGCTGATTTTGCTGTTTTTCATCGTCTTATGTGGAAGTAAATCGATCATTTTTGGCTTTTGGTCTATTGATTGGACAAAACAAACTATTTGAGGACATCAACCTCGGCTTTAGAAAATTGTAAGGAAAGTGTCTGATATTTTATTGACTAAACAATTAATCAAGAAAATAACGACAGACTGACCAATGGAAATGATTGTTAGTTGCAGCCCTCTAGGGAGACAGCATGTTAGCTACGGCATAGCTACATAAGCTACGTGCATTGGCTCTCCTGCTACTCTGTAACCCCTCAACAGTGAACAATAAATCAGGCTTTAAAGTCTCATTGGGTAGTTTGGATAAAAATGTCCACATGCTTCTTGTTTTACACATTACAGAACTAAAGAAAATGAGGAGGGAAAGTAAAAGGTTTAGTTTCATTGTGGACATTCTTTGGATGCTCCTCACAGTGGTTACATACTTGTAGTTTTTATATTTTTGTGTATATTGCCTGAATACTTGACTCAGTATCTGAAATGAGGTAAATGCTGATACTGATATGTCAGAAACCAGTTCAGAGGATCTGGTACTGAACCACTGCCTGCACACAAATTGGCCTCATCTGAGCCTTTTCAAAGCGGTTACCCTCTCTGGACATCCCCCATCATTACATCCTATTTACAAAAGACCAAAAGGATTATTCTCAGTTAATGCGTTTTATATGAACCCTTCACTTTGCCTGTGTAAACCTAGCTACCCGAGTAAACAGAGCCCTATTGAAGCAGAGTTACTAAATTTGCGGCCAGATGGGTTCTCGACCACGAGACAACGTGGAGAATTACAGTTTGTCCTGAGAGTCCGAGCTCGGCTCTCTCTCTTCCCTTTGGCCTCGCTCAGAGCGGGGGGTGGGGGGGGATAATCTATTCCCTCTCTACTAGATGCAGAAAGAGATGAGTGTGTAAAACGAGAGGGTGGCACGGCTCCAATGGGACACGTTTCTCCAAGTGCTGCCAGGTAGAAAAGGCAAAGAGAGTGAGAAATGGGATGACACTGTTGTGTTAAACCAGACGAAGGAAAAATATTATCAGGGACATGGAGAGAAGTGGAAATGGAGGGGTTTTCTTAACTGGAAAGGCCTGTTCGTGTTACTGTTAAAAGGACAAAGAACAGGCTGAAGTAATAACCATGATGAGCATCATTCGTACTTTCTCTACGAGCCATAACCACAATTGTTCCTTTTGAGGTCATTTATCCTTTCGTAATGTAATTGAACTTTAGAAGTAAAATTAGATTTGAGGCTCCCTTGTCTTTGTGTGCTCTGTCTCACAGTCCACGCATCGCTACCCCCTGGGTGTGGGTGGGTAGCCGTAGGGACGCCAAACGGGTGAAAGGGCAGAGAATCGAGGGGTGCAGGGGTTTGTGCTTTCCTGCAGAATAATAGCAAGTATTGTTCCTGAAGTGGCAGCACTGTATCAAGTCTATCACAGGAAATTTCTTGACATGCTCATTCGGTGTCAGTCTTAAATTTCGGAGACACTTCTGAGCTGTATGTTGTGAGTCGGTCATGCTAAGGGAGTACAATGTGTCCCTTTTAGCGCCTGAGTATCATTGAATCAAAAGAATGATTAAAGCCGAAGAGAGTGCCTCAACATCTAGGAAGATGATTGGCCGAGATAGCTAGGGAGAATTTACGTTGTTGTGGTCTGACTGTCCTTTGTTCGCCTCTTTTCTCTTCGTCTACACTATTAGACTGAAAACTGTAGCCAGCATGGATACCTGCCAGAAATAAAGAGACTCCAGAGCTCATTAAGAGTGACAGTTAAGCCTCAGCCACGGACTAATAAAACTTTCTCTGTGGATGTCTAATTGTGATGGAGGCCTTGCACACTCCCTGATCAGCACAGGGACAGGGGAAGACACGTGGGGAGATGAATTACAAACACTGCTCAGGATCATTCATCCATCAGAGCAGCTCTTTTCCGCCAAGCTGGAATTCCTTTCCCCTAGCTGCACCTGACAGTGCAGAAACCTTAGCCCGAGCTAGCGCCAGTTCACTTCTTGTTCCAAAAGTGCAGCTGAGTTTTTCAGGAGGTTCTCAGTCACGACCGAGGCAAGCTCCTGTCAGCAGCGAGCGGCCGCCCTCCTCTCTGGAAGGGCCCGGAGGATCGATCTGAGAGGCTGCTGGTGGAGCGTGGATGGCTACAGTCAGCAGTTTGATGATCTGAATGTTGTTTGAATGAAAGTTGGGGTAGAATTGTTGATGAAAAGTGTAGATGATGAAAGGGAATGGCATAATGTGGTACGGTTGACTGTGCAGAGGGAAAAGGGATATGCTTATTGGTCAAGGATAGTGTGGCCATTATAGAAGACCAGGTTCATGCCATAGGCTAAGTACTTTTTCGGCCATATTCCAAGATGAAAAAAATCCAGAGACGTTGCTTGACTTGACGTTCTTGACACCTCCAGAAAATCACTGAACCTGTTTGGGAAGCTGTGGAGCCCAAAGTTTATATTTGTCTGCGTCTCTCTTTTGCAGAATGTTTCAGTATCCCACGTACAAGTTTAGGACTTGTATATGAGAGGAAGGGGAAGGGCTGCCGTACGTAATGTAGCTTGTTTGAAACTCATTTTTCTGCATTTACAAGTCACACAGTTGCCATTTTGAACCCTGAAGTTCAAAAACTACCTCGAGCAAGAAAAGCTACTGTTTTTGCACATTGTCATCTCACTGATTCCTCACTGAAAAACAAAAGTACAGGGACGACTGGATCCAAAGAAATCAAGATTCCCATCTCAATATCTTAACATCTGTTTAATTGTACAGTTTATTTTCTGAGGGTGTAAGAAAATATCGATACACTTGAGTATCGAGATATTATGTTTTGTGAGACTGTATTGATTCTCAAAATCACTATTGATTTTTCATGAATAGTTTACATGCAAAGATTTTTTGGCAAACAGTGATTCAGTTAGTGTTGTGTTTTGATGTTGGATGTTACAGGGACTGTGATAGATGCAAATGCAGTTCCCACTGTTCTGATTGCATAAAAGTGACCTTTTTTTACCTAGATGTTATGCATATGGTGGTGTGTTCTTTACTATGACGATTACTATTAGATTTTAAAAATTGCAATATGTTGCCTTGCATACAGTATCGCAATTAGGGGTGTGAGATAATATCGATACACATGAGTATGGCGATATTATGTGGTGTGATACTGTATCGATTCTCCAAAACACTGTATCCTTTCTAATTAACCTCTTAAAAATCCGACGGCCCGCTGGCGAGTACGGCCGCTATTCAATCTTTCGAAAGGTTGTAGCGGGCTCAGTTTTAAAGCTAGAGTGAAGTTACTGGCATCATATGAAACTAGAAAACCTAAGGAATTCATTGGTACCCATGTCATTCTAGCTCGTCGTGAAGGCGGCTAAATAATGCTCCAAAATAATGCTAAATTTTGGTGAAGACAAATGTTTTTTCCAAAGGGGTCCCTTGACCTCTGACCTCAAGATATGTGAATGAAAATGGGTTCTATGGGTACCCACGAGTCTCCCCTTTACAGACATGCCCACTTTATGATAATCACATGTAGTTTTAGGTTAAAAATGTTTTGCATGCATTACAAATGTGTTACTTTTGCCTATTATAAAATTTTAAAAAATGTAATTAAATTTTAAAAATCGCAATATATCACGTAAATTGAATCTTTACGCCTGCATCATGATACATATCATATTGCCAGATTCTTGCCAATACACAGCCCTAATATTTGGACATTATGTCTACCAGAGTCTGTTCTAGGTGGGTCTCTAAAGTCATCATTGTGGTTTTTGTTCGAAGATTGGTATGTGAATGGAATTTAATTTGTGGTGCTCACAGTGTTGCAAAATTGTTCTAATGGATGGTGATGTCAAACATGTGTTGTTGTTTAGTTTAGAGGACTTGTTGGACCCTTTAGAAGTCTGTGTAGATACTATTCACCTATCTCGCCAATGCTCCAGATTTGACCTTGATTGTGCGATATGGCCACCGTGTGAATAATGTCAGCGGTTGCTCAAAGCTCTGGGAGACACAGGAGTGTGGTCTGCATGAGTCAGATACAAAGATCATCACTGAACTTTGTTACTATGAAATCAGCCCCGAGGCTAAACGGCTCTATCTCATGATCTCATGTATGAATTATGATAACTGTTTGCACTCTTTGAGTCGTCACCCTCTCACAGAAACAGGGAGGAGGACTTAAGTGCTAAAACCGTATAAAACTACTTTAATTTTCCACTTTTGGTTTGAGTTTGATCATCTCACCGCCGAGTGACGTCATGTGTAATTCTGAAGCTTTAAACTGAAATACTTTCTTTTATAGTGGTCTGGTGTATAGTTTTATATAGCTGGGTGTATAATGAGTTTTAAAGGTTGGTTTGCCCTAAATTGTCACTTGTGATATTAACAGCTTTCATAAGTAGTTTAACACTCTGCAGATAAAAACAGAAACACACTGAGTCAGCAGTTAGCTTTCATGTCTTAATCTCTCAATAGTGACTTTTATGAATCAATTAAAACACATTAAATAGCAGAGGGTGGAGGGTGAGTAAGAGGATTAAGAGCTCATGAGAGGTGCCGGTGATGGTTTTTGGCTGACCGCTGCTTCTTGAAATCCTTAATAAGCAGCCGTTCTGTACTTTAACTTGCGTGTGTTTGACTACTGTGAGAGGAGGAGAGGAAGTAGCACAAACACTCGCTCCATATCTTCGACAGCTTGATATACGGTACATTTTTGGGCTTGGAGTCAGAGAGTGGGACACATCCATCCATTTTTACTGCAGCACTGAATGCCTGGAGAGATCAGGTCATTGTCAGCCAAGACCTCCAGGTCCGCTCCAGAGCACAACTCACGCCGCCAGATATCAGCGATGAAGAGGGGAGGACAGAGAGGATACACACATACATGCACATGCTAGACAGACACTGCAAATGCACACACACACACAGGAGACATATTTAGTCGAGAAAGGCCAGATGTGTTATCTCACTCTGTATGTGTCAGTACGTTCCGCTCCCTCTGCCGGAGGAGTGTTAATCTCTGGAACTCGGCGCGTCGCCACGGCCGCTGTGACGGAGACCAGTCTGATCGTTTACACCACACTGACCACGGGGGGTCTCGCCTGTACGTGATTTAGACCCGAGAAGCCACAAATGTCCCCGTACGTCATAAGTCTCTGACAGTGAGACTTCTCCTCTTTCTGAAACTCAATAATGAAACCTTATCGTCACCTCACCGACTGTCTAAATCACGTTTATACTGCTGTAATGATGATATAGTTGCTGAAATAACAAAATCATGTTCATATGATGATTAATACTGTGCTGATGATTACTGTATGTGATTACAATGCCAAACCATATAATAACACATGAATCATAATCAACTTAATCATTTTATTCAGTCTGCATGTAGTTCATTGATCCTGTCGACACCTAAACATCCTTTCAGCTGTATTCAAAACTTTTAAAAATGTGTCACAACATGTGAGCTGGTATATGACGCTGTCATTTTGGATTTGTGACCTGAATCCTAAAACAGCTATAAGCCACATCTCAGATCTACTATTTGCATCCTACATATCTGTATAACTTTTTCTTACACTTGTAAAGACCTCTAGTAGGTAATATGTGTAATTTTGTTACATGCGTCCATGTATTTTTCTCGTAGTGCTGAAACGGTTAGTCGACTAATCGTTTAATTGATCGACCAGAATTAATAAATAGAAGTTGATGATTAATCTGTTACATCATTTATCAAGCAAAACTTCTAAACCTGCTCTTACAGGTTGCAGCTTCTCAAATGTGAGGATTTGATGCTTTTCTTTGTTTTATAGAATCATACATTGGATATCCTTGAGTTTTCAATGCACCCTTTAGTGCCTGTATGAGACGTGCCAGGCTTTCCATTAACTACAATGTAAACCCATTCGCAGCAACAGTCGACTCTCAGAGAGAGTGCGCCGGGAGTATGATGACGTAGTTTAAAGAGCGAAAAGACACACATATCTGAGGCTTTCATCCAGGAGACCGCTGTTCATGTCCCGTGTGTTAAGTTTCACTTTCACTTTACAATCAGCTGATCGTTCGTGTTCCTTGTTCACGTTGTTCAGTTTCATTTTCGCTTTACAAATGTATAGTTTTAAGCCCAACCATGTTGTTTTTTCCTAAACCTAACTAAGTGGTTTTGATGCCTAATCCAGTGGGCATACTCCAGATTTGAAAAGTGAAGCCAATGCTGAAGTGCCTTTAACATGCATTCTTTCTAATATCCAGCAGGGGGCGACTCCTCTGGTTGCAAAAAGAAGTCTGATGGTATAGAAGTCTATGAGAAAATGAGCCTACTTCTCACTTGATTTATTACCTCAGTAAACATTGTAAACATGAGTTTATGGTCTCAATCGCTAGTTTCAAGTCTTCTTCAATACAGCATGATGTTCATTTAGTAAATTATGGTCCCATTTAGAGTCAAATAGACCATAAAGCAGGGGATGCTTTAGGGCATAGCTACTTTGTGATTGACAGGTCGCTACCACGACGTTGATGGTCGGAGTTGTCCACGTTTACTTCTTAAAACTTTAACCCTTTAACATTTTTCACTATTTTCTGGCATATCAGATCAAAATGAACATGAACATGAACACTGATCATAGATCAATCTTAAATTTAAAGCAAAAATGCCAAAGATTCACTTGTTCCAGTTTCTCAGATGTGAATATTTGTGTTTTTCTTAGACTTCTATAGTGGTAGAGTGAATAACGAGCAATGTGAAAATGTCAGTTGGGCTCTGGAAAATTCTGATGGATATCTTTTACTATTTTCATTTCATACACCAAACAACTAATTGATTAATCAGTCATGAAAAAAGATTGTTCTTTGCAGCCCTATAGCAGTATAGATGGAGGTTATTAAGTGTCTACTGTGGAGTTTGTCTTGAAGTTTGTTCTTCTCCTCGATCAGCAGTTTCTCACAGTGTGAGTGCTGCGAGGGAGTGCAGCGAAGGATGTTGTTGAAAAACTCTGTGAATGTCAGCAGGGAGGAGTTTGAAGGGGAGCTTGTGTTCCTTTGTAATGCGGCGCTGAGATAAGAGCAGCATCCACCACGTCAGCCCCTGCTGGAGCCCCGCGGGGTCGACCGACCCCTATTCACCTGAAACTGTGATCACACAGTCTGTTTTATTAGCTGACAGGAGGGACATGATGGATGGCTCGCCGTCATTCTCTTCTCATTTGGCCCCATTGTTTCTCTCTACTGTAAAGGCTGCGATGGTTCTGCTACGTTTTGATCTGTGTTTCCTCTGATCCTGTTATCTGCTCCCACTCCCCTGCCTCTCCTCTGTATGTGTGTGCTTTCATCCTCGATGTGTGCTTGTCTTCACACAGTCAGCTCTGTCTGTGGGCATGTTGTGTTGAAGTGCTTCGCAGAGATAAGACCCTCACTCTGCTGTGTGAAAACACTGTGAATAGAAGCATCCCATCTTCCTCCCTCTATCTCCTTTTTTCTCCTCCTCTCTTATCTTCATTTTTCCCAGCAGTTTTCTCATTGCTCTCTCTCTCTCACTGATCTGTAGCAGAGGCAGTAAATTGCAGTGCACTTACGAACTGTGGGAGAGTTCCTGTGTCAAAGTTTTTAGCCTGGGAGCGACGGAGAATGGATGTCAGATTAACGCCGGAGCACTCCATCACCTAGCAGCATCTCTGCCTCGGCAAATAAAGAGAGAGAGAGTTGGACATAAAATAACACTGGAGGAGGAAGAGTGCATCACTGAGAGCTTTCCTAGACTGAATCATTCAGAGGCCCCCGCTGGTGTGAGTTAGCCAAAACATGAGCCAAAAACTAAAATCCCTGCTCAACAACTCGTACACTTACAGTTAATAAACCTGTCTTTGAAGCATAAAATACCCTTTTAATAAGTAAAACACTGCAGATTTTATTGTTTGTGCTCATTTCGTTCCCCAAGACTAATTTTTACATTATCTGTAGTTGCTGTATATATTTCATGGTAGAATTTGGGATCGAGAGTCCTTTTGATTATGGTTAAAGCTTATTGATGGTGGTTTGGGAAAAAAACAGACTGTATAATGATATGTTTTATTTATACACAGTGTATACAGTATACTGTATGGTTCATATTGAATGTTTAAACCAATGAAATAGCAGTAGTGCTTATAATTTTTTTTTTTAAATGTTTGCGAATATCATTTTTCACGTCTTAGATAAATGAAAACACAATTCACACATAAACAAAAAACTCCAGCAACACTTGACGTGTATAAACGTATAAGCTGCGTCCGAAATCGAATACTATGCACTACATACTAATGTGTACTATTGTTCAACATACTTTTGTGTTAACACTAGTATGTATCTTTTCTGACGCACTGAACTGTAATTTACGTCATCACTTCCTGAGAGCCTCCTTACCGGTTGAAGACATGTAACTATAGTAACCCGTGCCAACCTCATGTGACCAAACGATGCTTTGTGAGAATCAAAGTCTGAATTAATTTAAAAAATAAACAGTATATTAACACCTAGCAAACTGAAATCTTATACTTACACTTAAAATGAAGTGTTATTGACGTTACAGAGTCAACATCTGTTATGAACGTTGTCAACACTACCGCATCGCATTGTGGGATTTTTATACCGGCGTAAGGTCCAGTGTTGCATACTGTAATATTTCACTGGAAATAGTGTGCAATTTGCGTAATATTGTTTCATATTAAGGATCGGACATACTAAAATATCTCGCATACTGTTTTAGCGTACTAAATAGCATGTTAGTATGGAATTTCGGACACAACCCAAGCTTAAAAATTAGTATGTTTTCATAGTATGTTATACATGAGAGACACTTTTTAGGAAACAACCTCCTCTATTCCAGCTTGGATAGATGCAATTTTCATGTTTATGGACCAGATATATAGAAGTATATATTTACTTTTTTGATTCTTTCATGCTCTTGCTATTAAACAATTTCTTTACAGTGTGTTGTACAAGGACCCTGTTAAAGGAAACATGACAGTTTCCCTTCTTTATGCACCTTATGGAAGTAGGTGAAGTTGTGCCAGAAACTCCTACTCAACATAATTCACACAGGTGTGACAACAAACGGCCCTCCTTTTCTTTCGTCTCCTTCTTTTCTTTTGTTTTCTTTTCTTTCCATGCCCAAACACTCCAGGACCCTGATCTGGAGACCGTGTTGTAGAAAAACACCCGCTATCCTCCCGTGTCTGTATTTTTGTCCTCTGCGCTGCCCCTCTTTAGCTTATCATCCCTTTGTAGAGCACACAGAGCATGCATACTTATCTCCAATGGTGCAAAACACAAACAAACCCCCCGCATGCTTGAGGGCTTCCATCTGTCAGAGGAAGCAGACATGAGACAGATCCACATGTTGGAGTAACACTGGCCAGACCAGAGGTATCATCGCTGGGTTCTGTAGACAGAGCACAGATAGAACATGTAGATGCAAAAAGACACCTGTGCAGTGATCAAAATGAGGTGCATAACAAGCTTTCATGATTAATAATCTCCCGTCTGTGCTGATAAGATGAAGAGCGGAGATATCCTACTACAGCTCAAGTGGCGTGCACACACAATCAACTTTGTTTTCTGTTTGCTAGACCAATCATGTCATGATTATTCTTATCTGCAGGCTGCCGAAATCCTCTGAAGGTCATTTTGTTTATTTCCGAAGGAGTTCCCAAAACATGCTGTACGTAAGTCTTTGTCATCAGGATTGAGATGACGCAGACAGCTCCGGCTGCGCACAGATTAGCCTTTGAAATTCCTACATCCAGTAATTAGTGTCACCCACTGCACGCACTGCGTCTGCTCTGGGTGTGGGTTTGCTCCCTGAATGCTGCACACGCACAGACACTCTAATTTCCTGTTAATATCTGAGTGTATTTGAGGATAAACTCTGTTTATTTTCCGTGTGCCCAGAGGGTTTCGCCGTGTTAGCCTTGTTAATCCTGCTGACAGAAGACCAGAGCTCTTTGCCATCTCTGTGTATTTGTCTTGCTGTGGGCTGTTTTGGTAATTCAAATACTTTAGACAATGTAATGTCACGATAAAGACTTCTCCACTTCCTCTGTGTTGTCTCAAATGGATTAAAGAAAACCTCTTTTTTCTGCCGGGGTGTAAAGGTCAGACGCTGTTGAGGTGTTCTGAGGTCACCACACATCAGTCATCGTGTTTGTTTTGTCTGTCTTCTGTTTTGCTAGATTTAAGTCTAGCCGGTGTAAAGCCTGCGGTGCAGTGCGAGTGATCAGGAGAATGAGCTCCAGATTGTTGCTTAGTCCTTCACATACATCTTCGTTTATGTCTTCATCGTGAAAGGCTCCTTATACTGAGTGAACTGTACCCATGACGCGTGATTAAAATCTCCCTCGTTGTGATTTGTGTTTGTGTAACCTCAGCGAGCCGAGGTCCGGCATACCTGGATTATTGCCGGAGTTAAAGCCTTACCTCCCGCGGGCCCTGCCATCAATCAGCACAGTGCCGGTTAGCGCTGTGCTGGATTAGCGCAGGTTTGACCCCCACCAGGTGTGCGCGACCTGTGTCGCCGTCTCACGTCTCGGCCGCGGTGTCGTGTTCTCCGGTGCCTCCCCATGCGCGTCTACCTGAGTAGAGGCTCACTGTTCCACACGCCATCACCCTGAACCCAAAAGGCCCAATCAGCTTTGATCCCACCCTGCGGCCCCTGGAAGTAAGTGGGGTCTAATCCCCAAAAAGCCTTAGAAAGACACAGAGGAATGCCTGGCACACAGCACACCATTCACTCAGGGATTAGACTGAGAGGAGCTCAGCTTCACACAGTCATTTACTCCACTCACTCTCTGTGAGGGTATACGTGTGGGTTTGTGGTGTGTGTGTGCATGCTTATGTACATGTATGCAAATTCTGCACATATGCATACAAAATAATCTAAAAACCTCATGAAGACTGCCAGAAAGCCAGGTCATATTAGGTTGAATGCTAATTAGCAGCATAATAAAAAGAGGTTTGGCAATAAACTCTTTGATACTTTAGGCTTATGCGAGTTTTCAAAGCAGCGAGAGCTCCAAAGAGGCCAACATATCTGTGCCAAGGCTGAGGCACTGGTCCAAAAAAAGATTAAAAAAATGAATAAAATATTTTGTCAAATGAAAGCCGCCTCCAAATTGGGGCTTTGCGATACAAAAAAGTCACTGATTTTTTACTATTTTTCCAATATCATTATACAGACGTTAACATTTTACAAAGACACTTTTTTCACGATATCACGATTATCTCACGATAAGGAAAATGTATGCATAATCACACAGTTAATGATGAATCCACTGTTTCATTACATCAGACAAAACACTGAAACAAAACCTTCAATTGCTCATTTGTTAGTTTATAACTCTGAATCATTCATTTGGTCTACAGAATTCTGTAAAATGATGAGTCCACTGAATGCCGATAAATTATAATGTTATTGAATTATAACCCAAAGCCCCACTGCCAATGCGCACAATACAAGCCAAGTGCTTATTAGGCGAAACAAAGACATTACGGAAATTTCTGGCTAGTTCGCGTCATGTCTGAAGTTAATCCCCGTTTCCTCAGTAATGAAATAACTTGTTCATTTGTCAGTCTGGAGCCTGAAGCCGCTTTCTAAACATCTGTAACCCAGAAATCAACAGCAGCGGATCACCATCCGGTTTGATCACACCAACACTCCTCCGAACAGATTTTTTTTCACCCTCGAAGGAGAAAGCTGAGAGCTGAAACCTGCTGCCTTTAATTATAGCTTCATTTTCTGCAGCAGCAGGATTATGTTTGTCCGCGAGAAGTGCAGAGGCCCCGTCTGTCAGCGCGCCGAGAGGAGGGATGCAGTAGTATCAGGTGGATGACTGTGTTATTCAAACTCGTGTCACAGATGCACGATGTCGCGGTCAGCGTCGGTCCCGTGGGGTGTGTGTGTTTTAACAGGTGCACGGTTGAAATATATAATGATGTAAAGAGTGATGCTCGGATTTGGCGTTAAGTTGATGGTGAAGACAGTGAGGCAGCAGACTCATCGATCTTCCGCTGAACCTGGAGCGTGGAGGGAGTGATGTTGATCCTGGCTCTGTGCCACTGCTCTGAGAGCTTACCCATATGTGACCGTATGTAATAGAGCGATGGAGCACCAGTAGGTGGATTTCTGTATCATCTAATGTAAGAGACGTGTGTCTGATTTATGATTTCTTCTACCTGGGAGTATTCTCGGTAGCTGCTTCAGTGAAGTTTTTATTTGAGGAGAGAATATGAGCCATCTGAATCAGGGGCTTTGAGACCCTGCTATTGAGTCAGGCCTGTGTCTGCAGTAATAGACCGTATGTGACTCAGCCAGGGCCCACAACAAAGGACTTCTTTAAACATGCAGCATGTCGGACACACACACAGCCGGCTGTGCTTTTATCAGCCAGACTTCCATGTCTATTTTCCGGTCATGCATGATACAACGTATCTCCTGTCAGGGAACCTATTATGAACCCTGAATACTCAAAGTGCAGATATGGTACAGTGTCTCTGTAGTGATACATGGCAAGAACCTATGAACCATAAAGGGCCCAGTATGCTTAAAACAAACTACTTATATATACATTCACTATTTTTCTCACATAAACATATTGTATGTATCCTTATGGTTTACCAAACATGTTCATTGTATTGTCTTCCTCATAAAGTATTTGAAAGGCAGATTTAAAGAATATTTTGGAACCAGCATTCTCAACCACGTCGCCTACAAAATTACTTCCCATCCAACTAAACTGCATAACCAAAATACGTTTTGAGGGAAACGTATTTTCTCCCGGATTACAGATTACATTTTTAAACAGTTTCAAACACGTGATTAACGTTGTATATTGAAATAAAACAAAACGCAACAAAACAACTGGGATAAAAAAAAGTCTGGTGTTTGTTGGATCCGTCCACCGCACCTCCCACCTACCAGTAGTGGACTTTATCGCTTGCTATACCCGTTATTATTCAAAAACGTTATTGTTCAACATAAATTTCACTCGCGGTCGCTCGGTTTACTACGTCACCTGCTCTGTGCGTCGCTCGTTATACTACGTCACTCGCTGCAGCCGTTCGTAGACTTGCAAAGGTATCGAAAATGTGGTTCAAGACAGTTAATTAATGTAGCTTTCTCGGGTCTTAAGGAGCTGCAGCATTTATTCAGGGACAAACTAAAACCTAAACTGTACATTTACTACTACTAGACAACTTTACTGCTAATTCTTCTCTGCTTCGATTGCCAGCACCTGTCTGCTCTCAGCACATCCACCGCCTCTCTCTCTCTCTCTCTCTCTCGTCCACACACTCGCACTACGCACGGAGGTATTTCTTGAATGACGCACGCTACTCTTAATGTATAACCTCATGTGAATTATCTAATCAGAAAGGCTGGATGAAAACGACTACTCCAACATAACTCCAGAGCTGTCAAATGCACTGCTGCACCCGTAGGAGAGACTCTCCGCTATAAGAGCCGTTATCGGCACGTCTCTGTCATCATCTTGCTTTGATACGGTCTCATATGAGCTGAAACAGAAGAACTTTCCCAACATCTCTTTCATGTTTGTTTCGTTGAAACCGGAATCCACTTTCTATTTGCTGCCATATTTGTAACATTGGCTTTAAATAATCTAACCATTATGCAAAATTGTCACGGTCAGCTCAAATCATCGCAATCAGGCGATTATGTAATAATTGCGACAGGCCTTATGGGAACACTTGTTGCATTATGGGTTTCATAAAGTGAAGCACAACATAGTGTTTGGGGGAGGGTCCCCTGTTTGATGATCTGACAAGCACTGAATAACTTGTTTGAATCATACTGAGGCCTTCATGGTGTTTCTAGCGTTAAAGGGTTGTATGGTTCAACTGAGAGAACTTTATTTCACCATCGAGTTTCTGAAACTGTTTCAAATCCCATTATAGTCCATCATTTCACACAATACAATTCCTTCATTTTAACACCTGTTAAAATGACAATAAATGGGTTATTCTTGAAACTCAGAGGGTTTTTTACTCAACAGTTTATGTTTCTACAGACTGTTTATATTGGCGGTCGAGCATATTTACAATGATGAGGGGAATATCTGATGAGAAGATGTTGCAAATAAAACTTCTTCCCATCGACTCCCATATAAAAGTAGTGTTGAAACAGTGGTCTGTAGCTATTTCAGCATGTTACATCTAACATTTTTCACCCTGACAGACCTCCGAGCGGGGCTGAATACCTCTGCAGTAAAATGATCCAAACTTATGAAGGCAAAATGGAGATTAGGGTGTTATATGAGCTGTCCCAAAGGAAGCTGACAAATCAAATGATTTGTTATGGTGGAGGGAATGGACAATGCTCTCTGAGAGAAGCTGAATCATGAGGAAAATTGAAACAATAGTGAAGAAAGATTTGGCCTACTTCTTACCACACATGTCCACTGCTCTCTCTGTTGGTTTTTATCCCTGCAGTGCAGAGTGAGGCACGTTTATGGTTTGCTGTTGAAGCAGAATATCATCCTAAAGGGAGTTGGAATGGGTACAGTCAGGCAATCATGTCTTGGCTCTGCATGGACGAGTGCAGTCACTATCACACAGTCATTGTGTTCGACTGGAGCTTTTTTTGTGTTTTGTGGGTTGTCATGGATCCTGCTGCACGGTTGTCAGAGGGGACTAGATTGTTTTTATTGTTTACATGGGTGGTTAAGGAAAAATATAGGTTATTGAGACCTTGCTCTCGTGTGTACTCACACACAAATCATACCACAGGGGGGAAATTACACTTGGCTGGTGTGGCAACAGGCCTCTAAAGTCGTAATAAGTGAGCGTTCAGACCAACCTTGGACAAATAAACTGCGTGTGTGACTGGACGTGTCCTTCAAACACTCAGGGTGAAGGATTTACTCACCCAGCACTGAGTGTGTGTGTATAGCAGAGGACATGGGGCAGGATGTTTAGCTGAAAGTTTGTGGATTGGCTTGTGCTCTGCTTGGCTGCAGATGTGGGCAGAGAGCTGGAGTGCTTGTCAACCTCTGTATGGTAATGAACAGGGTCAGAGTAAAGGGTCTGCTGGCCAGGAATTCTGCAGTGTGTTTTTGCAGAGAGCAGCAGTGTGTAAACTTCTCCACTGCTGTTCGTCGAGTCGACACATTTTTATTGCTTAGTCTTTGCAAGCTGTTGTTTGGATATTTTGATCCTCCAGTGAAGCCCTACTTGGAAACAAGTTACAGTCAATTTGTTTTGCAATGATTAAAGGAACAGTGTGTAGGATTTTGGGGGATCTATTAGCCGAAATAAATATAATATTCATAACTATGTTTTCATTAGTGTATAATCACCTGAAACTAAGAATCGTTGTGTATTCATTAACTTAGAATGAGCCCTTCATATCTACATACTGGGGAGCTGGTCCTCTTCACCGGGAGGGGGTCCGTCTTGTCTGTGAACTCTCCGTATAAAACACTCCCTACACGCCGCAGTAATTTAACTAACCCACTCCTCTCAGCCAAAAGGCTGCTGCAAGTGGCCGACAAACAAAAGCTCTAAAAACAACCAGCACCAGAATTAGATCTCCACACAGGCATGTAATGTAACACATTAACTGCAAAACCGTGGTACCGCCAGCCGCCGTCTGACTGCTGTTGCTCCTAAAGTAGTGTTTTTATGGTAAGGATGGCCTCTGAGTGAGGCGAATGGCGTTACCACGTTTTTTTCACTCGGCGGCTCACGTTACCGCAGACTAGTAAGCGGAGGAGTGAGCGTAGGGGTGTTCAGTTGGTTGCAATCTGCAACCACACCACCGGGTGTTGCCAAATCCTACACACCGTACCTTTAAGAGTTTACTATTTGAAATTCAGCTTTTAAACTACATTTACTAAATCCAGTAACGCTGCATTACTTTTAGACTTTTGAGAAGTTTTGCTGTCTTAACAGGAGTTGGAGAGGCGGTGCATTCAGTGGAGCATTTTGTCCGGGATGTGTTAATTTGGTGCAGTAGCTTTCTCAACACTGGTCTGGTTTATGTAGATTTGGCCATCCGTCCTATTGGTAATAAGATTGTACTCACTAAGTTAATAGCTAAACAAGAGAAGAAGAATGAGAAGTCATGTGATTAGACAGCCAGTCTTATTTGGAAGAGGAAAGTTATGAAATTATTACCCAGCTGTGGCGTACCGTACTCCTCGCAGGTTGTTCCTGTTGAGTCTTGTTTAGGGATTATTACTGAAACTTTGGGTGCAGTCTTTTTGTTTTTACCTTCAAATAAAGTGGGTTAGATAATCTTGTATAACTATTGGCATATATAACGTGTCTGCTTGTGTTTCTTGCCCCGTCAGTATGTTGCCGTGCTCTCAGATCTTTGCAATTACTTTGGTGAGTACATGTCATAACCAGTACAAACGATGACCAAACACTGTAAGACCCGAGTTGTAATAAAGCGGAATTATCCTGCGTCACTTACTGTCACTGGGGTTTACTTATTTTAGTCACAAAGGCTTATAAAATGCACGCTGATCAACAGCTGCAGCGTGCAAGTCAACAGCAATAACTTGCAGTTAATGTGTTACAGTACATGCGTGTGTCGAGATCTAATTCTGGTGCTGGTTGTTTTTAGAGCTTTTGTTTGTCGGCCACTTGCGACAGCCTTTTGGCTGAGAGGAATGAGTTAGTTAAATTACTGCGGCGTGTAGGGAGTGTTTTATACGGAGAGGTCACAGACAAGACGGACCCCTCCCTGCCACACTAAAGCAACAGCAGAAGAGTGCGTGGTTTCATTCAGTCCGCAGCTCGTCAGTCCTGTTTTCACTGGTTTCCTTGGTGACCACAGGAGAGACAGAGACGGGGGGGAAAGGGTTGCACATCACTGGATAAGATGCCAACCGAGGTCACTGAAAGAGAGAGTGACGCCAAGGAAAAGTTTACGAAGCATCTTTTATATAGGTCAACCAGGGTCACGAGGGAGAAGCCCGGCTCCATCGGGGCTTCTGTGTTATTGTGTCCCGCTTAATAAAAGTGAAGGGTGTGTGCTGGATCGTGAGCCTCTGCTGCACGCTTTTATTGGACATCTGCTGTTTTCAAGTGGAGGAAATGTTTAAAGAGTGGCGGGTGAGTTTGTCGTGCGGCCCGTCCCGACTACATACTATCTCAAATCGGCATGCTGCAATTTGACAGCTGTGCCCACCACTGACTTTAGCCACAGCATTGACTTTTTTGTTATTTGATACCACTGAGACAACAGTAAATTAGATTTATTCCATTTTTAGATTCACTTAAAATTCTTGGGTTTTTTATTCTCTTGAGTTTGCATAAACACCAGATTCTCTCCCTGTTTTGTGGCTCTCTTTGAACACAAACTGCCTCTTCTGTTGTTGTGAACACGACCACACTCACTACACCCCAAAACAAGTGGTTAACAAACAGTGGAGGCTGATCCGCTCTGCTCAGTAATTAGAGGCAAAGGTGGTGAGTGATTGTGAAACAAAGCTCAATTTTCCTGTAATTAGTGTCTTTGAGTGCCTCGCAGGTATTCTCGACAGTCTGGACCAAACCAAAGATAGTTGTGGGTCTCTCATGATGAAGCCTTCTGGAAAATACAATAAGCAGGAAGTCTGATGGGAGGGAGGGAAGGTGAGGTCTACCCTACAGCTGTCTGTGCCCAGTGAGGCCAGTCTCCTGTCCCAGAATGCCAATGGGAGCACATGTCTTTAGGCTGGACAAACACCTCCGTCAGCAGACCGCAGTCACCCCACCAGTCAGACCATTCAGCCCAGCGCTGCGCTGTAATTACACACCACTGCCTGCTGTGGGAGGGGTGTGGGGAGGGGTGACCAGACTGAGATGCAGACGCCGTCACTGCCGTCAGCATCACTACAGGCATGTGCTGGAAAAACAAGAGAGAGTGAGAGAGACAGGGAGAGTGAGTGAGAGGGAAGGTGAGGTAAAGACAGCCCTGTCTGGGACAGAGAGGCGGGAGGAGACCCTCCTCCTTCCTGTGAAAGATTAGAGGCTGTGTGTGCGAGCACATCTGGATGGGCTGGAAGAGCTGAAAGGACTGATGTTAGAATCGGAAGGAGATTAGTGAAACAACGCTGCTGCCTGGTCACACTGAATCGGCGTCTGCAGCATGTATGTCTGTTGAGTGTGTGTACCATGCCTGAAAATTGTAGAAATACACATGCATGCTTTTAAAAACGTCAAGTAACAGCTGTAGTAGACTTCTGATCACACACCTTACTGTCAGTTTTGGACCTTCTCAAGTGGAGGTGCAGTTACTTATTCATATATATATTATATACAAGTAGAAGCCAGAGTAGTGCAGATTTGCACAGCCATATAAATTGTTGCAACTTGACGTTACGAATTTGCTCTTCTTCTGCACGGCAGACTCTTATTGTACAGTTTTATTCTTAAGTATGTTTTTCTGCACATGTCAATCAGAAAACACAGCAAATGCAATGCGGTGTAAAGGTATGGCCACACGTGCAAAACTAACATTTGCCTCCTGTTTACTCACCTTTTAATGCGAGCGGAGGGGCGAAAAAAACATTTGCTTCCGGTTGTGACGCAAATTTGCATCTTTGCATTCGAAGTGCAGTTCAACTTTGGCGAACTTTCAGGCAAATATCGCCTCAGGAGACGATGGTCATCGCTTGTGTGACTGTGCCTTAACTTATTCTCTGTGCATATAACAGTAGAGCTTTGAATAGTGTGTCTTGAATCTTAAACATCTACTACTAAGTCAGTTATTTGGACAACTTTGCGGTGTGTATGTTATTTATGACAGAGCAACAAAATAAAATGAGAAAGCTGACATTATTCATACTCAATAAAAAATATGTAATTCCTCTCGACTTCAATAAAAAGTGAAATTACTGACTTTAACACAACTCCAAAAAGTACAAGTACATAAATCATGTCCTCAGGTGCAGTAACCAGACTTAATATAATTACTTATTTTCCCCTTGGTAGTGACTGACGGAGGTCTAGCTCTGTGGAGGGTGTTGTTAGGGTAGTGTGGCCCAACGCTGCCTTGGCTTAAGTGTCTGTGCTGATTGATGAGGTGAGGTGTGTGTGTGTGTGTGTGTGCACGAGGCGAGAACCTCTCTGACCCTGCACGCTCTCACCTCAGGGTCCTGGAGGCTATAGCTGCTGCAGGTCTTCGCAACACCTCACCTAGACTTGTAAACCAGAGCAGATGTAGACCAGCACTTGTTTTCAGCTTAAACACAGTGTGAGGATTCAGTCTCGCTCAGCTCACCTTTTACTCTGGGATCAATTATCTGACCAATTGTTATGGCAAAGCAGCGCTTCCCTCTCACCTGTAATTACAGTTGAACCTGTCCAGTGTGTGGGCTGAGAGGTGTGGAGGCAGAGGGGCAATTCCAAAGGAAGGAAATGATGAAGTGTGTCCCACCCTTTGAGTCAACCACCTAATAAAAGCAAGCTGGGACCCTGGGAAAGCACAGTCAACACTGGGGTTCAGATGCAGGTTTGCACTGTGCAGTGCACAGAGGCCAGTCAGCTGTACGGGAGGTGGAAGCTGCTGATGGTTCTGCTTACGCTTTAATAACAGCTGGGATTGATTTGAGTCAACCATCAGCGTAAAGGTCGCCCCTGGTCCAGTAACCTGTGTAGAAGAAGACCCATCTCAAGATAAGGGTTGAACCAATGGGCTACCTCCAGTTTTGAAAAGTTAAGCCAATGCTGAAGTGCCTTAAACTTGCATTCTTTCTAATAGCCAGCAGGGGGCGACTCCTCTGGTTGCAAACAGAGGTCTGATTGTATAGAAGTCTATGAGAAAAATGAGCCTACTTCTCACTTGATTTATTACCTCAGTAAACATTGTAAACATGAGTTTATGGTCTCAATCGCTAGTTTCAAGTCTTCTTCAATACAGCATGATGTTCATTTAGTAAATTATGGTCCCATTTAGAGTCAAATAGATCATAAAGCAGGGGATGCTTTAGGGCGGGGCTACCTTGTGATCGACAGGTCGCTACCATGGCGTTGTCTGGTCTGGGTGTTGTCCTTGTTTTCGTCTTCCAACTTTAACCCTTTCACAGTGTATTTTCAGTTCATGAAAGTTAACATTTTGTTCGCCTAAAAATGTCTTGTGTTCGGTTGAAGCTCGAACTCTCTCGTGTCACTTCTGGTTGCGAAAAACCAAGCTGGCAACCGCCAAAATGCCAAACTCAAGGCTTTAAAAACAAAACAGTATTCCACAAACCAATGGGTGACATCACGGTAACTACGTCCACTTCTTATATACAGTCTATGGATCGAACATGCCTTATATAAGTTAAGTTTAACTTGAAGTTTAACACTTAAAAGAACCTTCCTTTTTGATAATAACATATTTATTGTCTTACTTATTGAACTGACTAAACTAAAGACTATAGTTGTGAACCAGCTGTGAGACAAAGGCTCACATCTCTCCCACAACTTTCATTTGCTTCACTCGTGGTATTTTGTTTCTAAAGTAGTTGAATTATGTTCTATACTGTACACAATGTAGCAGATCTGCATGAAGAATAAGTTGCATTATCCAACAATGTGGGGCGGCAGTGTGTGCGTGTGTGCGTGCGTGCATGCGTGCGTGCGTGCGTGTGTGTGTGTGTGTGTGTGTGTGTTTATCTAAAGGCAGCAGCATTCTTCAGTATGTCCGAGGTGCTGCGGAGACAGAGACAAACGCCTCGCCTGGTTGGCTGTCAGCATCTGGTCACTAATGATGCTGCGGCGCTGAGCTCAGCTAATTGACCAGACAGAGATGGATCAGGACCTTGCACTCTGCTGCGTCTGCTTGCTCTGTGTGCGTGTGTGCGTGTTTTGATGTTTGTGTTCACAGCTGCTGCCAGCCCCCTGTACTGTATCTCCCCACAGGAACTTCAAACTTTGAGATAATACAGTTAGACTAAAGAAAATAGTACACACACACCTTTTTATACTATATATCTGTCCACCCTGTGCTGCTGCAGACCGTATGAGAGCACAACCAAAGTCTCACTCGAACATTTATGAAGCTCCTGAAGGCCTGTCTGTGTGCAAGCTGCTGAATCTTTGTGCAGAAGAACAAATAAACCTCAGTAGGTGATGAGCCTCGAGGAGCAGGCAGTCGGTGCAGCTGTGTGAGATGTGTGTTTAAGGGCTCTGGTTGGCAGGACTAACTGGGCTCTTAGCATGAGAGCTCTGGTTTATTTTCACTGGGAGAATATCACTGAAGGAATGACCTTGGCCCATTAATAATACAGCCAGTGTGTGTTTGTCACACGTGCACTTTCTCACACACACACAGACACAACCCTACACAAGAGCACATGCACACACACCTCAGTCTTTAGAGCGAGAGGTGCAGCTGCAGTCCTGGTCCCGGTGCCCTTGGCTCTCACTCTGGTGGCACCAGTAAAGCTCCAAGTGCGTTTTAAAGGGCCAATAATAATAGATTTGGAATAAAGCTCCCATAATGATAATATAATGACATAATAGTAAGAGCAGGTTGTTAATGCTTCTGTGGAATCCAAATCGAAAAGGTTGCTGCTTCCCCCTTCGGCCCTGTTCACACTTGGCTAATAAATGTGTCTCTGGTGTTGAATCACAAACACAGTTTATTACCAAGGCGAGCTACTGTTCACTCTCTTTCTGTCTGCATTGTCATGTAGGGCTGGGCGCTATGGCCAAAATCTTCAATCACGATACATATAATTTCATATCTCAATAACGATGTATATCACGATATAGCAGTTCTCTGGTAATTCAATAAATTAATCGTCTATATGAAATAACCACATGGTAAAGCCTATTTTTATATTCTTGACAAATGAAAAGTATTGAGTATTTTCTCATTTAATTAGGAACTTTTGTGCAAAATAAATTCATTAATTAATTAATAAAAAAAATTCCAGCTATACACTGACTATGTTTACATGCATGCACACAAATACAGAGTAATCAGATTAAGACAATAGTTTGATGTAACTACACTGGGGTATTCCCATAAGCAGAATTATTGGGTATAGGCATTCAGGAGTTGAACAAAAAAGCTGAATGAATGAATGAATGAATGAATCCTGTTGGAAAACACTACTCGCAATTTATTTTAACCAACATTTGAGTCCACCTTTACACATATATCCTATTAGACAGAACCCTGTCCCGTCCTGAGCTGTATTGTATTCTGGGGTAATGGAGCTTAAAGGTTGGAGAAGCTGGTGACTGGAAGGTTGCCAGTTGGAGTCCAGGTTGTTAATCACATTGAGTGGTAACATAAAATGTGATGTAAAAACTAAGCTGCAATCTTCAAATGATATTCCCTCAAAATATTTCACATCAGATTCTCTGAGAAATTAGAGTTGTGCTTGTTATTATCAATTTAGACGACGTAATTGTGTATCAAGTTATGTCGACATATGATTTCATCACGATTCCATTGAAAGATGATAATTTCACATATTGAAGCTATTGTCATGTCTCACAAATCTAATGTGAGCAAGAAAATGAAATGTAACCACAAGTGATAACTCAATACACATTTGAAACACGTTTAACACCTCATGTGAACTGCAGTTTGTCTCAGCTGGATCTGGATGCTGTTTGGATACAAGATACAAAACACAGTTTTACAATGAATATTTAATTTAAACAAACTTTAGCGAGTGGTCAGTTTACTCACCTACAGTGTGTTTCATTTATTCCAGCAGCGAGGGAAGTGAAACACGGGAGAGAAACTCCCGTCAGGGTTTCATCTGAGGCCCAGGGGGGCGACATGTGTGGCTTGGCAGACCTGTTGCTCAGATTTCAGCAAACAATTTCATCGGCCTGTCTAACCTTAGCCCCCAGCTACATGCTTAGAAAGACTGTGTGCTGTGAGAGCTCCCCTCCACTTTTGGATGGCTTCAGAGCCCCAGAATAAGTCTGAAATAAGTGTTCTGCGAAATCAGATTTGCTTTTTAGAAGCTTTTCATCACTGCCAGAGTCCCAAATACCTTTATAAACAATATGCAGTGCATATAATCAATAGGGCTTGGACAATACACCTATCTCCCGATTTGAAACTATCACGATACTTGGGTGCGATTGATATTCGATATTATGTTTTATTGCAATTTTAAAAATAAAATAAAAATGTTTGATTTTCAGCATGTATGTAGTCAGAGATGTCCTGAAGTCAAATATATCAGTCATTGTCATTGTCCATTTATTCATTATTTTCTTTCCAGCAACCCAAAAATCAAAGAATACAAACATTCCCCTCAAAAATGAGAGGTATTTTCTTTTTAATTTATAAGGGACATGTAATGTGTTATACTTCTGGTGAATAGAATCCAATCAATCTTATTTCCATATATGTATTTTGTATATACAGTTACCTTTGTTGACACTTTATTTTGAAAACCGGACGTAGTCATGTACTCGAGCATAAACAATCATAAACGCCTGAATAAACACTCTCATTATGAAATAGGAAAAGATAACCTCCATGTGACCTTCGCTCCTATCTTCCTCCTCTTCCTCTGCGGATATTGCGCCAGCAGGGGCAAAGATTATTCATAGAGTATTTATAAACAAATTATTGAACTGTGTGTGTGTGTGTGTGAGAGGGAGAGAGACAGAAAAGCAGAAAGAGAGACAGAGCTGATGTCAGGACGGCCTCTGGCCCGCTGAACTCTCTGCGGGGGTATTTCTGTAGTGAAGAGCTGTGACTCAGTCGCTGATTAGGGCCCAGTGCAACATGGGGGCAAAAGGTCAAATACATTCACACATTGCGTCCCCCGCACCCCACTGGGGCAATTAGCCCACTGAGAACAAAGAGTGAATACAATGAGCCGCGTCCATCAGGGGGCATTCATTATCTGTGATGATGTTATTGTTGGCTGAGAGAGCGATGCATCACAGTCGAAGCGTCCGATTCATCCTCTTTCTCCTTGAACGCAGCCTGCATGCACACCAGGAAGAAAAGAGCGGTCTTGCAGGATTTTAAATTTGTTGTTGCAAGACAGAGAGAGAGAGAGAGTGTGTAAGAGGTGTGTGTGGGAGATAGTTGTCCTTGCGCCAAAGCCAGGTTAATGCTTCAAACAATAGCAGGAGAGTGTGGGTGAGGGGATCTCGGTGCTTGAACGTTCTGGAGAAGAGGTGCCGTTAGGGGCGAGCGCTAGATTTCCTATCCAGAGCCCCCTTTGTAATTGAATGCAGCCGAGCTCCAGAGAAAACGTCCCCAGCTTGTACATGTACACACACACACACCTCTCTTTGTCTCTGCAGTCGTCCCCTTGTGGACTGAAGTGCGCCGCAGACGAGTGCAGAGCAGATCAAAGTGTGTGTTCTCCACGTCCGTTGTAATCAAAATGTGGGAGAGTTTTATACAATCTAGAGCTCATGCCATAACATTTCAGTCTCTGGTCTTACATGGTTTAAATCCATCTACACTTGTAATCCTCTGAGAAATAGCCAGAGCCCAAACCAGTGAACTCATGAGCACAGAGGTTGAGGGGGAATTATTAAAGCGGTCTCAATTTACCTTAAACCATGTGTTCTGTGTACTTTTCATGCTCCTCCTTTGCCCTCTCTCTCCCCCCCTCTTTGGGTAATCACTAAACCCGTTATGCTTTCCTGTCTTAAGTTCCCAAACGTTTATTTTTCTTCATGACAATAAGCTCTCCATTTTCCTTCCCTGGGTCAGCAGTGGATCGAGATGGATCATGACATGTGATGTTACAATAAGTGAGGCTGTTGAGGAGTAACATCGCTCTCCTGCTCCAGCTCGGTGCTGCAGGTGCTGCTTCATGGCTTCTTTTAGTTTGGCACTTGGCGTTGACCGCGGCCGCCGGCCACTGAATGGCAAAGACGTCGTGCTTCCTGGTGGCTAATGAGGTGCTGAACCCAGCCTCTTGTTTGTATCAGGAGCACCTGGGCCGACCAGAGCCAGACCAGGCCAGACAAAAGAGTCAGTCTAGCATTTCCACAAAGGTCTGCCCATTCAAAACATCCAGAACCAGGGAAACAAACTCCCACACTTCATAAAATGAAGGCAAGACAGAATGCGAGCCGAGACTGCCCATTCTCTCTGCACAAGGAAACTATTGTTTGTCTTTACACTCCCTCTCTCAAAGGCTTTGCGATTTTATACCCCATAAAGAAACAAGGCAAAAGGAAAGCAGCTTGGCAGAGACGCAGCATGCACACTGTTTGTGTCTTGGAAATGTAACAGAGACAAAAGCAGCAACTCTGGTGATTTCCATTTCTGTCTTCTCTACAAACTGTAAACTTATTGTCAGCTCTTTCTGGCTTTCCAATAGTAGGAAGTTCACCTGGAGGACAGAAACAGCACAGAGTTGATTTCTGGTATCTTATAAAGTGAAACATCTTCACACAACCCACAGCACAGGGTAACTTCCATATCGTTGGAGTGAGGACATATGAACACCTGCGGCCTATTAATGATTATTTGGAAGTTGGATCAGTTGTCTCTTTTTCCTTCGACTTGACCATAGACTTTATATAAGAAGTGGACGTAGTCACCGTGACATCACCCATTGGTTTGTGGACTACGGTTTTGAAGCCTCGAGTTCAGTATTTTGTCTGTTGCCATCTTTTTGTTTTTGCAACCAGAAGTGACACGGGAGGGTGGAGCTGAGTACAACCGAACGCTGAATAAATCATTTTTAGGCGACCAAAAGGTTATAATTAACCTTCATGAACTGAAAACACTCTATGAAAGGGTAAAAGTTCAAAGAAGAAAACACGGACAACACCCAGAACAACCTGTCAATCACAAGGTAGCCATGCCCTAAAGCATCCCCTGCTTTATGGTCTATTTGACTCTAAATGGGACCATAATTTACTAAATGAACATCATGCTGTGGTGAAGAAGACTTGAAACTAGTGATTGAGACCATAAACTCATGTTTACAATGTTTACTGAGGTAATATATCAAGTGAGAAGTAGGCTCATTTTCTCATAGACTTCTATACAATCAGACCTATTTTTGCAACCAGAGGAGTCGCCTCTTGCTGGCTGTTAGAAATAATGCAGGTTTAAGGCACTTCAGTTTGGCTTCACTTTTCAAAACCGTAGGTCACCGCCTGGTCCAGGCCCTTGACTGCCCTCCACAATCATCGCAACTGTCATTGGGACCTGTGGCCCAAAAAACATCAACCAACCTTTTAATTATTTTCCCTACAATATCTGCACATGGCATCTACAGTGTGCTTAAGGTTAGGCAACTAAAACTCTTGGTTAAGGAAAGGAAGAGATCGTGGCTATGGTACAAGAAAATAAACAAGCATTGATTGCAGGTTTGATACGGGACGCGAACTTCGGTGTCTTTCATAAAAGTCAGATGGACTACACACCCGTTTACTATGGCAACCTCCACACTCTTGTTTCCAGAAGGGAAACACTGCTTAATGCATTATTGGCACTTGATAAAAATCTTGCAATATCCTCCAATATCACCATAATTCTTAGGATATTGTATTGGTATCATGTTTCGCTCATGTTTGTCTGTCTGTCAGCTCGGAAAAATTGTGAAAAATGCCCATTATAATTTCCCAGAACCCTGGGTGACGTCTTCAGATATCTTGTTTTGTCTGACCAATAGTACAAAACCCAAATTTTCAGTGATATAAAATCGAGAAAAGAAACAAATTCCCACATCTGAGTATCTGAAACCAGAGAAACTTTGGTGTTTTTGCTTAATGAATGATTCAATTAATCGACTAATCCTCTCGGCTCTATTGTCAGCAAAAACATTTGAACTGATTTCCATTTGATGTGGTGGACTGTCAGGTATTGGGCCATCAAACAATTAAATAGATCTTGGTGAGAATTAAACTGTGATTCCCACCTTTTGATTGCTGCTTTGCGTGTTATGGTAAACAAACTTATATTCTACCTTAACAGACAACATTTTTTACAATTCGTAATTGCTATAGCCGTCCCTATGAATGGAAGTAGAAACTTCCAAATCTAAATATTAAGTTTTCAAGGTCAATAAATCACTATAACTTCAAATCCAAGCCACAGAGGTGACATTTGTCTTTTTGTCTTCTGTTACAGATGCAGGGAACCAGCTTGTAGCTCAAGAGGCAGTCAGGAAACCATCCACGCTACGCCGCCCGCCTGCACGCACAGGGGAGTCGATCTCTAGTATGAACATGTTACTACTTTGACTTTGCGACGGTACATGTTTAAGCGTGTGATTCCTGATAATAAAGTGTACGTTTTTTGTTTTTTTAGATTGTCTCAACTGCAGTCGCATCACAGCTTTGACCGACAGGCTGAGCTCACTGGAGGCGAAGGTTTGGACTCATTCAGCCACAGTGTCTGAATCACTGAAGAATATGATGCGTATATTGGTTAATTGCCCACACTTGTTTTATGTCTTTCTGTACCAGGTCCAATTATTCAATGCCCCGACCTCCATAGCACATCGCCACCTTCAGGGTAAAGGAGGAACTGCACCAGAGGCCTCATTACTGATGGGGGCTGTGCCCGCTCAGGGAGCTCCTGGTGAGCAGGGACCTGCAGGTAGGTTTATCATGATGTCATGCATGAATACGTTTTAAGTTAGAAAATACTGCATACTTCTATTAAGTGGAGTCCAGGGTTTTGTGTTATATATAATTGAGTCAGAAATCACTCCTTGCAGCTTTTCTCCATGAGCAGCAGCTCTTATTCTGCCCTCTACCTGCTCAACCTCGGCTCGTATCCTATTTCCTGCGCTGCGCACACACTCATTTCCTTTAGCAGAAGTTAGAGCCTCTGTGCTGCTCGCTTTCAGCGCTCTGTGGCTGCTGTGTGGAAAGCGAACACTTAAGAGCATGAAAGTCTCTCTCTCTCCTCTCCTGGAGTCGAGCCCAGCACTGTGAGAGTTCAATAACCCTGCTGCACTGTCGGAGGACGTTTAAAACATTATATTAACATGTGTTTAGCCAAACATTGTTCCCAGTCATAGCCACTATGTGAAGGAGCTTTATATGTTTATAGAATCTTTCAAATTACTCTGATGGTAGAAGTTTTCACTTGTAGAAAAATGAGATAAACTGTGAAAATGAGTGCTGTGTGCAAAATCATTCACTCATTCACTACTCTCTATAGCAGTGATTCCCAAACACTGGGTCTGGACCCACAGGTGGGTCGTGGGAGATTTTATTAGGGTCGCCAAATAAATTTGCAGAATTTCTTCCATAGTCTTTTAACCTTTATATCTGCAGTACACCTTTGTGCCGCATGAGGGAGCCTGAATGTTCGTATTGTTCTGATAATTGTAGCCTACTTATAACATTGAATCTAATATGAAAGACTAGCATTCATTCTGTTTGTTTTACTGATGAGAGGGAAAAAAACGAGAGTCTGGTAACTCCACCTAGATGCATTTATTTAGTCTCATTTATAAAGTATTTAACATGTGTATATGTTTTCAATAACTCATGCATAAAATGAAGTTGGGATTTATCAAAGGTATATCTCTTCGAAATGACTGGTTTACCTATTCAAGATAATATAAGGTGGTACGGAAATATCAGTAGAAATGGTCAGAAATGTTAATTTACGCACAAATTCGCTCTTCTAGCAATTTATAGATTAGGACTATTTTGAATTGGGTCGCGATGGTTTGTCATTTTTAAAAGGTGGGTCCCCAGAAAAAAAGTTTGGGAAACACTGCTCTATAGAATAAACGCTCAGTAGTTTCAGACTTTGTCAAAACCTAAAGCCAGATTTCTTTCATTTTCAAACTTGTAGTCTTCGGACGCTGACTCAAGTGACATCACTTGAGGTCATCTTATCAGACTTAACACAGCTCCTTCTGGAGACACAAAGGGTTTTGTACATCTTTTTTTCACTAACGCCATAGAATTCAACCAGCCATCATTTTCAGAAATCCATGATGATGCATGATCCTTCATGGCTGAGTTAAACTGAATTAATTACTCCTTTAAAAACTACAAAAAATGTTTCTTTTCCTGAAAATATTTAGTTTTTTGGAGCTGAAATTTAAATCAGCCGTTATGATAACATAAACACAGTAAGTCTTTTTGCTCTATTACTTAGAGTTTCACCTCAACCATCAGTGGATCTCACAGCGCTGCACCTCTTAATTAAGCCACCTCTCTGTTTTCATTACAGGTCCACAGGGTGAAAAGGGGAGAGATGGGCTTCCTGGCAGAGAAGGTAAATTGTAACCACAGTTGCCTTTCAGTCCACGTAAAACCATTTAAGATGTAAACCAGTTAGGGCTTCGTGATTACTCATGACTGTTTCCTCCTCTTAGGGAAGGCAGGGTCTCGAGGGCTGCCAGGTCCCAGTGGGCCTCGGGGGGAGGCCGGGACGAGGGGCCCATCTGGATCCCCTGGATCCAAGGGATCCTCGGGACCTGCAGGTAAGAGAGGACTGAAAGTAGAAACAGCTCGCTGCTAGCAGACAGTTGTGAGCTGAGAGAGACAAATGAACCTTGTCTTAGTAGATGTTGACACAGTTTGTCAATAAGCATGTCACTGAGAGAGACAGAGGGCATCGCAGGGCAGTTGTATACTCGCCTGTCCACTTAACCTATTGTCTGTAGAACAAGACATTTTAATGGCTCACTGTTGACCAGAGACCCGTGGAAAAATCACAGAGATCTCCAACAAAGGGCTGACCCGTGATGTCCTGCTGCAGAGCATTTGTCTTTCTCTTAAACCACTCGGTCAACCAACAGACCCTCCGGCGTTCCAGCGGCCCGCTGGTAACTTACTGGAATTTGGGCATTTTGTTGGTTGGCTTTTAAAATCATATGTTTCTAAAAGTGCTGTTTTAGTGGGCATCATTTGTTTTCAGACAACTCCCAAACATGTGCTGCTGCTCACCAACCAGAATCATAAATCTGCTCCACGGATTCAAAGCTCACTGGTGGTTATGTACAAATAATAAATGACCTGTTGGGGGGAAAAAGTAAATCCACAGGCAGCTGTGACTTGAATGATGACCATGTAAATGGCGGTATAAGTTCGTCACGACATCTGCTCTCGCTATAGGCTGTTATTTCTCTGCTCTGGATCATGAAGGGAGTGCCTCTACTCTCAGTCTAACACACATGACCCCTGCTCTGTGCCTGCTGCTGGGTAAAGACGAGATTTAGAGCAAAAGTTAAACTACAAACCCACTTTCCGAGAAGCGCCATGTGACTTCAATCTGAAAATGAACATGAGCTATATATACACAAATCCCAGGTCCTTATGATTTCCATATGTCTGTGGTGTTATTGTTTTTTCTATCTCCATTACTTCATAAGTACCCAAAACCAGAGCTACGGCTTAAGTTGCATCCGAAGCTCTGCTTTCCTTATTGTGCTGATTTTTGTCATTTTAAAGAGAAAGATAAACACAGGGCTGGAGTGTTTCCAATGTCATGGAAAATGTAGACAAATATGTTTTTGAGCCAAAGGTTATTGGAGAGATGGGAGAGGAGTGAACTTGTGTTGTCAGGAGAAATGATCTTGTACATTATGATGAATCCTGAGAAGAGTTGTTTGACAAACTTTGACTCATATTTTGACGCAGCATCCCTCAGATAGCTCCAGGGAACCATTACTCTGCAGAGAAATTTAAATTGTTTCCCCCAATATGTCACAAAGACTCTAAAGGGCCACTTTGATTGGCCATTTGTACTGCAGATTGTAGCTTAGAGTCTCCCCGGTGCAGCCAAAACACAGCCGGTCACGCTGCAGTGTTTACCAAGGCTTAGTGAAAACGTGTCAAATCAGAGCTGTAATAACATTACCTTGCAAAGCGGCAATTAGTGGACTGTCATTGTCAGTTGCATCAGCACATAAACAGGGAGGTGATGAGTCTGGGTCTGTCGGAGGGCAGGAGGTGGTGTTTAGGGGGCAGCATTACCTCAGGAGAGTCCAAACAATGAGGTCACATGGAGTTGTGGTGGGGCTTTTTTCCACATTTAAAAAAAAGGCTGGGGGAGGAGGGACACTTTCACTAACCAGACCATATGGTCCAGCTACAGGCTGTTACTCACACACACACACACACGTCCAAAAGCTAGCGGTGTGTATGCAGGGAGCGTTTAATTCACCATGAACCAGCGCCAGCAACACTTTGCAGAGGTTAATGGTGTTTATTTGAGTTTTCCCATGTCCCTGAGTCAGTTCCCAGTACTGGACCATTAAAGGCAATCGTCCTGTTAATTACAAAGAAACAAAGTCGGCCAGTTCTGCTGCTGATTTTAATCCACATGTGCACATACATACTGTATAGTGACAGGCCCCTCCTTCCAGACACTATTATGTTGCATCATTCAGCACTTTATCTAATCTGTTTCCTCTCTGGTCTTTGTCATAGTTTATCCTCCTATCATCACATCAGCCACAGTCATTTATCATTACCAGTCTGCCGTTGTGCTGCGCCTCTCCAGGGGAATTTTTATGATTATATTTAGCTCTGACATGCCTCTGATGTACAGTATATCTGTCACCATGGTGACGTCTCTGTCATTCCTCCTCTCAGGCCCCCGTGGTCCACCAGGACTCCCAGCAGAGAGAGGTCTACCAGGCCCGCCTGGCCCTCCAGGGCCTCCAGCTCCAGCCAGCGCCCACATCCCAGAACCAGACCACAGTAAGACCCTGGACAACTGACAGACTTCATACAGTCACCATGACACCAGATAGTTAAAGGACCAGTGTGTAACATTTAGGGGGATCTATTGCCAGAAATGGAATATAATGTGAATAAGTATGTTTATATATATAATATAATATATAATATATAATCACCTGAAAATATTAATCGTTGTGTTTTCGTTAGCTTATAATGAGCCCTTCATATCTACATAGGGAGAGGGTCCTCTTCACAGAGTCTGCCATGTTGCTCTGCCATGATTCAACAGTAGCTCAGAACGGACAAACCAAGTACTGTTAACTTTTCACTCCCATTGCCACCACTCTCTCTCTCTTGCTTCACCACTCACTTCCCCCGTACACACACACTCTACACACTGGCTCTACTCCAAATGACCTACACGACTCTTACAACAACCGGCTCCAGAGAGGGCTATTCGCATTTTCGCATCGGCCACCTTAGTTCTTCTACACACTTAGCACACGGGAGAGGCTTCAGTTCATCTGCAACCTCACCACTAGATACCGCCAGATGTTACACACTGCTCCTTTACAAATACTCTTTGTATTTGTTATAAATACGAGTCTTAAAAGAGTACTCCACCGACTTAGCATTGCCTTCAATGGACAGTTTAAAAAAAAAAAGTTAAAAATCAATGCAGCAGTATTTTTTTTTTATTCTACACATACTTCCTTGTCAAAACCTGGCGCCTATATTACCCACAATGCAACTCCACCACCAACAGTTCATTCAGAGATTCGAGTGTGTTACACTAGTAGCATCTAATGTGGCCTTGAGCCAACCACAGACGTCTGGTCAGCTCACTTCTTCCTAACTCCACACCATCAGATGTTTTTTCATTTTCAAACTTGTAGTCTTCAGACTCAACTGACTCAAGTGACATCACTAAAGGCTTTATACAACTTCTTTCATATATATAGTAGTACTCCCCAAGACCTGTAAACAGACTTTGATGTGTAAAATCAGCGCACTTTCCCTTTAATTGCTGTATATTTCATTTTAATGTAACAAAATCAGTTTGCCATGAACCCAGCATGAGCACATGTACACAAATTAAATCAAAGCCTTTGTTCTCAGGCTGGGTGATGAAGCTTTTACAGACTTTTAGCTGCAAACTGCTGATAGTCTTTAGCAGCCTCATAGACATGTTTTCTCCTGCTGCATAAGAGCTCTCATACATTTTGGGACTACTGATAAACAAAAGAAACAAAGAGAATGAGAACCAGACAGGATGGTGGTAATCCTTTAACCGCTACTCGCTGCTTACTGTATACCAGCCAAGTAGAACAGAATCAAAGAGTATTAAATGGAGGCAGAGACGGTCTGAGATTGACTCAGACTTCACATGCTGGGATGAGAACCTGTCCATCACTGATGTCACTCAACAACTTCCAGATGTAGACCGCTCAGACAGCTGAGGGGGAGTGTGAGAGACAGATGGGGGCCCGCGCCAGCTCTTTCAAGGTCAACGTATCGGTGGGATTTTATATGTGGATTCAGTGGTAAAACAAAGTATGCAGCCAGCGCGCAGATTTGTAAGCTCTGGGTTCCTGTGTGGAGAAAGCTGTGGGTACGTTGAGGTTGGCATGATGATTATCAAGACTGCGAGCCATTTCTTTCACATCAAAGTAACAGTAGGGGACGGTCTGAGCTTCCTTTGGAAAACACTGGTTTATTTGGCTTTGCATCAGGAGGTTGGAATTCCCTTCTGCGGAACAGGAGTCGGTTCAGAGCGTTAAGTAGTGAGGAGGAGCATTGTTGTTGAAACATCTGATTTCAGTGTTTGTAAGTGCTCCCACGCGGTTTTACGTCACAGATGCTTTATAGGAAATGATCGTGCGTAGAAATCGTCACAGAGGGAGCGCTGCCCAGTTTTGGATGTCACCTCCGGCCGTGATCTGTTAGCACTGTGCAACGCTCTGGCAGCTGGAGGATGTTTCTGGCTGTCAGCCCTCATCCTTCTCCTCCTCCTCCTCCTCCTCCTCTCCGTGTCTCCTGTCTCATGCTGTGATTGGATCTGTGTTTCCTGTCCATATAAAATGACCCAATGACCGCTCACTTCCTCTATCGCTCACACGTTCACCGACCCCTTCCTCTTGTAGCTTCATTTAGTTGTAGACGTCCAGTCCGTGTTGTTACACAGTTGATATGGAAATTTTGTGTGTTATGCAGTATTACATTTTTTTTTAATGAATGTGAAACACAGATCAGTGCTTTTGAACACATTTTAGTATAGTTTACAACCTGTTGAAGTCATTAGGTGAAGTTTGAGTATTTGTTGGAAAATACTGCCCTCTGGAGGTTACTCTGATGTAATAAAGAGGTCCTTCACTGCCCTGAGTCAAGCTTCTCAGACATCATCGACACTTTATGGACACAGCATTCACACAAGCACCTTTTCAAGTGCTTATGACAGCAGGACTCGTTGTAAAACATCACACACTGAAAGGCTTGGATCAATATTCTTCACAAGTTGATATTTAGTGTTGGTGCCTTCAAATGAAACTCGTGAGCTTGTGTTTACGACATGGGAGGTCGTGCACACAATATGCTTGGCGTTCAAGTGGTTAAGTCGCGAGAACAACGCTGCTAAGCAACGGCAATATTAATGTTACTGTCAATGTCTAGAAGCCACAGAGGCTAACAATTTAGCAAGCAGGTAACATAATGCAGTAAATGCAAAGGTATAATGACAGAGGAAAAGGATTAGGCAGTTTGGAATATCAACATTTTCCTCAGACATATTATACAATTACAGTGTATGACTAAAATTACAATATATTCACTTATTATGTACTGGAAAATTAACTTCCATGGCCTCCGCCATTTCTGACAGCCTCAACAAACACGTGACAACTTGTGAACTTTCAGAAACTTTCCACTTACGAGGTTGTGAATACCACAAGATGGGGGCGTTCATTTGGACTCTTCTCGTGAACACGGTAAACACGACCCCATTTGAAGGCACCATAAATCACAAGTGCAAATGTGGGAACAACACAGTTTGCTATGGGCTTCTTCAGGTTCACCTCTCAGGTTTCTCTCAGGGTACATACAAATCATGCCTTGTTCATTAAAACCATGGATCTAAACCTAAAGATCACCATCTATTAATGTAACCACACAAGAAAAACATTTGATTGGTGGAGCTTGTTGGAGGTACAGTGTCACATGAATTAGTGCATACAAACACAATACAAACTTGCATTTACAAAGAGAGTAACATTACATTTTCATGGCATGGCAGTGCACTTTGGATTTGTTGACAATCTTTGAAAACAATTATTGAAACCCAGGTTTGAGTCCCAATGATTCCATCAAAGGCAAAATAAAAAGATCATTGATAAAACACAACTTACACAACCTGTTCCAGCTTCTCCTGTCTGATAGGCGTCACAGAACTCCAAAACGCCAAAACAACCGAACAACAAGAACAGTTTCTTCCCTCAAACTGTCACTCTGATAAACACTTAAATCAGTCATACACTGTCAATACACTGTCACTGCCGTTATAGATTATAATTCTTACAGTCTTTATTGCACAAACTTTTTAAAATATGTACATATCATCTGTCACTGTCAATATAAATCCTACATGCTGTACATACAGTATATAGACATGTATACCTGTACATACTGTACATAATCATCCAGTCCGTGTATATCCATTTAGTGTTTATTTCTTTGCACTATTTATGTTGTTTACAACTTCCGGAACACTGGACTTTTATATAGATTTTTTTATTTCTTATTTTACTGTTGGTCATTGGTGCTTTTTATATATATTTATATAATATTCATATATATATATAACTTTTTTCACTACTTGTGTACATAACAGTCCTGTCTATTCCTTGCTTTTATTTGTCCAGCTTTGTTGTCCTTGTCCCTAGCTGTTATTTCTATTTCTGTGTAAGTATGTTTAGAGAGATGCATAAAACCCAATTCCTTTTATGTGTGTACTTGGCAAATAAAACTGATTCTGATTCTGAAAATAATACATGCATACAGTGATAACAATTAAAGTATCTCTCATTAAACACACCCATTCTGTTTCAACTCTAGGTGGTAAAAAGGACCCTTTCTTCAGCAACACTTTCCATGACTCACGAGGGTTGCCTGTTCCAGGACCTCAGGGTCCGCCCGGGCCTGTCGGTGAGTGTTTATCACTATCCTTATTGTGTTTATCCCTGCACTGCACTGAGTACGTTTGTGTGTGGTGTTTGTGAAACTCTGGCCCTACACTGAGAGATGTAGGGCTGCAACTCATTTTCATTGTTGATTAATCTGTTGATTATTTTCTTGATTAATTGATTAGTGGTTCGATCTATAAAATGTCAGAAAAAGGTGAAAAATGTCGATCACTGTTTCCCAAAATCCCAAGATGATAATGTCTTGTTTTGTCCACAACTCAAAGATATTTAGTTTATTGTCATAGAGGAGTAAAGGAACCAGAAAATATTCACATTTAAGAAGCTGGAATCAGAGAATTTGGACTTTTTTTCTTTTCTTAAAAAATTACTCAAACCGATTAATTGATTGTCAAAATAGTTGGTAATATTTATGTTAATAGTTGACAACTAATTGATTAATTCGGTAAATGGTTGCAGCTCTAGAAAGATGCAAATATCTCAAAAGCTTTTACATACAAAAATACAGTCTCATTTGGCCTCTATCAGAAGCATATAGGTTCAGTTTTGTGATTTTATTTGCAACAGTGCTGATTCTTAACCAGGTGACCAAACACAAAACATCCCTCAAAGCTGAATCCACACACTGAAAGTTATTCTTAAGCTTAATAAAAGTCATAAACATCGACAGGTGCTGTACATATGTGAGGTTGAGCTCAGTGTTCTTCTTCAGGCAGCACTCGATTAAAAAACCTAATATGAGTCTTTTTTATATGTTACGCAGGTCCACCAGGTCCCAAAGGCCCAGTAGGACCTCCTGGCCCATCAGGACAGAATGTAAGCTCACACACAGCACAGTGGTGCACTTACTAAACACTGTCCGATTTGTTGCAATACAAATTCATCATTGCCATTTTGAATTTCCTCCCTGACTCGATACAGGGTAAATCTGGAGCCCCCGGAGCGTCGGGCCCTGTGGGGCCGAAGGGAGAACGTGGGGAGAGAGTGAGTACACTCACAGCTACATGATGTGCAGTAGGTTTTCCACATTAACTCGACATCCTTAAACAACATGCCTTTGGTTTTTTCAGGGTCCTTTAGGTTACCCAGGAGAGAGGGGCTTCAGAGGCGATTCGGTAAGCCACCTCCATCCTGCCGCCGTGATGATTATGGCAGTATGGGGGAAACATCAACATATGTCATAGCTGGTTATATTACTGTAAACTACACTAACCAGCAGTGCTGCAAGTCACACTGACCAACGACAACACAGTCTCAGAGAGAATGAGCTCTTTCTGCTGCACTGCTTTCATTAATGTTTTGAAGTCATTTTTTTTCTGTTGTTAATATTTCTTCGCAGGGAACACCGGGTCCAAAGGGAGAGCCAGGAGAGAAGGGCTTACCGGTAAGAAAGTAGTTGGTAGTAGTTCACAGTGGTAATAGTGACACAGGGCCTCGACAGGAGGGTTTTACATTTAGTTAGAAGATTTAACAAAAAGTTTTAAGATTCCTTTGTTGAGCATAAAATAATTTCTCTGTGTCTGTCTAACCCTTATTTTTCTTTCACTTCTTTCTCATTTTACAAGAGCAATCTAAATGTAAGATATTTTTTATTTATGTTATCACGTGTTCACTCTGCAATGCAATGAATCTATTCTGTAACCTAAATCAAGTCTAACCATGACCCAGGTCTCAGGTTATGGTTATGATCTTTCTACAATCACCATGTTTATGACTGTGATTGGCCACAAAGTGGTGTTCATCTCTTTTTCTCTCCAGTCCATACTTTCCTCCCTGTCAATAGTCATAAAGTGTCTGTTTTACATTGTTGATTCTTTTTGAGTAGATGTGATTTTTAGGTGTCGACCTGTCTGATTTTGTGTGTGAACTCTTTTGCCGTTAATGTGTTTTTGTTTTTGTTGGTCCTTGGGGTGATGCTCTGGACTGCTGTCCCCTGTCACGACACTGTCCTCTTGACCCTAAAGCTGTCTGACTCCCTCTGCAAGCTACTGTCCCCATGGCTACCTTTCACAGTCACCTTTTCAGCATCTGACTTTGGCATATACATATAAATATACAAAATACAAGAAACAATTTTAATAACGACACCATGCAGCAGCTCTGACTGACTGAAATAATGTAGAATATAGTAAAATCCCTCTAGAAGCAAATTATTTGAAATCAATTGTAATTGTTTGATTTGATTTCAAAATGTTTCAACGAACCACAGAGCAAATGTGTGAAATGTATATGCCAAATCACTCCATATGTGTCAGTGGTGGGTCCTGTTGGGTTTAGAGGTGTTGTGCTCTGATGTGAGTGGAGTGGATACAGCTATCCTCTTTCATCCCACAATGCAACCTTGCATGATTTCACCTTCACATAAACTTTCTTTCCTGGATGTGAAAATCAACTGCAAAATGCATCTAATGAGTGAAATAACACAGTGCCATTAAAAGAGAAATAAGGCAAAGTAGCTCTGAATTCTCTAGAGTTTTATTTGGGGATTAATTCTCTGTTAGTCTACAGCCATGTTAGTCTCTCTGTGAGGCTGTACTGTAATGTGCAGCCTGTTCTCATTCCCAGGGTGTCAACTACCGACGCTTTGTCACAGCCATCGGCGTTCGATACCGCCGCACAAGGCACCCTTTAGTGCCAGTATATGCAACGGGTGTTCCATTAACTATAATGTCAACCCATACGCAGCAACAATATACGCTCAGGGAAAGTGCTATGGTGACGTAGTTTAAAGAGCAAAAGAGACAAACAAGGTGGGCAGGAGAGGAGGTGGATGGGTCCAACAACACGGGCTTTTATCCAGGAGACCACTGTTTGTGTCCTGTGCGTTACGTTTCACTTTCACTTTACAATCAGCTGTTCGTCCATGTCCCGTGTTCACGTCAAGTCACATTTGCGCTATAAAAAGGTCGTAGTTTTAAGCCCAACCATGTTGTTTTTTCCTAAACCTAACCAAGTGGTTGCCTAAACCTAAGTAAAGTAAAGTGTTTTTGTGTAAAGTAGCAGTGGGTAGAAATGGAGCAAATATAATTTAAAACATTATTTTTATAAAATGGTCACTATATCCTGACAGTAGTGCATGAGACAGGTAATCTGAAATAAATCATGTGCCTCTGTGTCCTCCGGTGCTCCTAATGGCATCTGCAAGATTTCACAGACCGGAGTAAAACAAGCAATCAGAGCTGATCTGGAGTCTGTTGCCCAGCTTCCATCTCTGAGCAGCTGACAATCACTGGCGAACTCCGATCAAACGGTCAAACTAGGCAGCGCTGATCAAATATGAATCAATATTCTGTTACTGTAATGCCTATTTCTCACCTCAAAATTTTTCAGAAACATCTTGTAGTGTACTGTTTAGCTGTGAAATGGGAAAGTTTGTGACCCGGCAGTCATGTTGAGAGCAGTTGAGGAAATACCAAGCACCGCCCACCAGCCGGAGTACAGCCAATAGGAATGCTCAATAGGAACGCTCTCTCTCTGAAATGACCTGACATAGATTTTTTAAAACCTGAAAACAGAGCCATGAGGAGGGGCAGAAATCTAGTTTTCTCTCAGAACACTTGAATTACAATATGTTGAAAGGTTATTTTATGGAATTTTTCCCCAATGATGCCAAAAAATTGTTGCCTACCGAAGCTTTAATTCACAACATTAAGCATGTGTTTACTGCGACCGAAAAGTGACGCTGCGGTATGTGACGACTTGGGATGAGAACAACATTTCAGACTGAACCAATGTGGTAGACGGACCAACAAACTGAGCCACACCGCCAGCGTGGTGTAAAAATAAAGTGTAATCAGTAATAGTATGACTCAGAAACTTTGCCTTTTTTCTTCAAACATAAAGTATGTCCTCGGTTTGTTTTACTAATCAGAGCATTTCACTCACGAAAAGCTTCAGCTCTTCTCTGCATGCTGGTGGTGATGTTTTCAGCTGCCTCTGTATGCTTTACTTCTCTTGTTCAACTCCTTGTGATACTTTTGAAGGTACGACTCATGAAGCCGTTCACAAAAGACAAATTAATTAGATTTCAGTGTAAATCTATACTGGCTTCATTCTGTCAGGTAACTCTTGCGGCCACAGCCTTAAGAATGAAAGCTGGTGGAGCTGAAAATAATCGCCTGGCTTAGGAATGCAGATGGCATGATCAAAATCTAAATCCTGGTATAATGTAATCCAGCGGTGTTATGTCACCAACGTGAGGCTGGTCTGTAACGTGCATGCTGATGTTGCCCAGCCCAGCATGGCAGTGACTGACTTCATATAGCAGCATGGCCAGAGAATGAGGGAGATACAGAGAAATACAGGGAGCAGATATGTCTGAGATTGCTGGGCAGATGTTTGGACTGTTTTAACCTTCTAACTGCTGAATTGTATTGAGAAAAAAAAAATGACCTGCATCTTGGCGAGCAGTTCTTTGGCTTGCGCTCCTTACCTTGACGGCTGTATCTATCTTCACAGGGGGACGGGATACATCAGATCAGAGAGGCGCTGAAGATCTTAGCCGAGAGGGTTTTAATCCTTGAGACTATGATCGGTATTCATGGTGAGTAGGAGGCCTGAGGCAGGGTCAGCTTTAGGCAGGGGTCAAAGGTGGGGGGGCGGGCAAAAGCTCCCACCGTACCCCACTGCTGGGACAGGGAGTGGGAACAGTCGCGAGCAGCCCCCAGGACTCAGGCTGGTGTTTCCACGCCCTCACACAGTCCCCCCTGTCACTGCTCTCTGATAGGACATTAGCTTGCAGATGTTCCACGACTTGCAGGCAGACCTTGAGCTTCTGGCTCGCAGGGTGACGCTGCTGGAGGCTATCATCTGGCCAGGTAACGCTGAGACATCCTCACCCACAGCTCTGCCGGCCCTAACTCACCTTTTTGACAAAATCTAGAGAGTCTTGATCAAGTGTTAGAGACCACTTGTTACTGAATGTTGATCTAGTCACTGAAAAGCAGATGTCTTCTTATGTATGAAATGTTTTGGTTGTAGCGCAGATGTTACTTTAAAGGCCCTGAAAACCTATTCACACAATCACACAAGTTATTTTACATTTCACTTTATTTGTCTGTGCTCTTCTCACTGGTTAGTGTCACAGACTCCCAAGCACCAATCAGGATTTAGCAACATTTCAATCAAAATCAGATGACGGTTTACTTGTTTGGTTGCTGATGTCGCCAGCGCTGTCAATTAAATGTGATCGAAACACACCCAAAAAGTCCTGCTGAGTTTTTGAGTGTTAAACTCTTAACAAACTCAAATCATTAAATAAATAATACCAACTTTGATTGTTGAATGTTATTAAGAAATACTAAGATTTGAAACACAAGTTTTCAGGGGCTTTAACCTTTTGTATAATAATCGTGCTTTGTAGGTTAATGTGTACCAATGGATGTAAAGTATGTTAGTCTAGCCAGTAGTGCTGCAATGATTAGTCAATAATACAATTTGTCAAATGACAAATAATATAAGCTGCTATTTTGATTATTGATTAATTGTTTAAGTCATTTATCGAGCAAAATGCCCCAAAAAATAGCTGGTTTTGACTTCTCAAATGTGAGGATTTGCTTCTTTGTTTACTTCAGTTGAATATCTTTGGATTTTGAACATAGAGTGTTTATAAAGATGGACGACACGTCTCCACTTCCTTCCACTGTATTAAAGTGAAGCCAAAATATCTCGGATACGGGAATATGGATTCTGTGCGCTATTGAGGTCACCCGCCCGAACCAATCGCGAGCTGAGCTAGCGAGAGAGACTTACAGCTGTCAATCATGACGTCTCAGTCCCTTTTTATATTATCAAATAACTCATTAAAACCAAACTTATCAGAAAAATAAACATTTGAACATACATCAGCATGATAAGAACTACCTAGAATGACAGAAACCATCTTTGGGAAAAATGTATTTGACGTGTACTTTGACTTTTTAATTTGTCCCATGTCTCATCCGCTAACATGGAGAAGGCGGGATTTATGACCTATACTGCAGCCAGCCACCAGGGGGCGATCAAGATGTTTTGGCTTCACTTTTGGGGAGCTGTCATGTCGTCCATCTTCATATACAGTCAGTTGGCTGTTTGTCAACATTTTATAGACGAGACAGGAAAAAAATAGACAAATATATTGATAATGAAAGCAATCGTTGCAGCCCTACTAGCCAGATTCACCTCTTTTACAGCAGAAGGATTTTATAAATCACATTCTGACTAGTTAGTTGATTAATAATTTTGATATAAAAACTGGGCAACTGGTGTCCAATCGAAATAAGAGCCCGCTCGTGACACCTCGTGACACCAGATTAACAGCTACATCAGAGTAGACTTGGATTAGGACTACAGAGTGCACGTGTCCACACACGCTGATGGACAGGGAGGCCCCGTTCCAACTGCTGTCTTTCTTCAACAGAGCCTGATCTAGGGTCTGGGGACGGACCGTTTGGCACAGCCTCCCCTAGTTTCTACAGAGATAAGCGAGCAGGTGCGCTTCCATATCGACTTGCTTCTCCTCTGTCCTCCAACACCAAGGTTCGAGGGAAGTAGCTCCCCAACCCCCCACCCCCCCCACCCCCGCTCACCCTGAGGATCACAGGCTGGGTTGACTCCCCCTCCTATAGGTCTCATCGGCACTCAACAGATTTAGACCTTATCTGATACGCTAAGACGTCAGATTTAGGATGGGGGACACCTCAGGGAAACTCCACTGATACTCCACAATGCCCTCCTCCATCGGGAACCTGAGAACTAGTTTGACCCCCACCCATCACCATAACACTTATCTTTACATAACACACCCAGCAGCTTTCTGTGTCTTATTTCTTTGGCTACAGACGTCAAGATGTTTAATGTTTGAAAAAAAGGAAAATCTGAATCTTCTGTGGTGCTCCTCAGTTCTGGATGATAAGGGTCATTTAGAGTAAACAATTCAAGGAGGAATCAGATGTGAGAACATAGACTGGATTTGTGTTTGTGTTGCTTTCACAATGTAACTGCGACCTGAAGAAATTCCACTATTTAAGTATATTGAGCATGTACAGTTTGCAGGACACAAGTACACAAACAAACCTCCTCTTCTAGTATTCATTTTGTTATACTTCTATCATATTGTTTAACTCAATGTTATGTAGTGCACTAAAAAGATGAAGTCATCTCTACTCTAAGATATGTGTTGCTAACAGTGATTTGTAGTTTTCTGCTGTGAGTGTTTTCCCCCCTTAAAGTACACACTGATAAAGTGATTTAATATACAATAGTATATTTACATTTAATCTGTGGAAAGAAAGCACACACATTTGGGTTTGGTGGCATATCCATGGAAAGTCCTGCATTATGTTGTATTCTGGGAACAAAACATGTTGAAATGAAAACAACTCTGCAAACTGGCTGTCCATTTCAAGACACACACACAGAGGAAATAGCAAAACTGTTAATGGAACTTGAACATATTTTTTACCACTGTTGACAGCTTAAACTGTCCTGATGAAAAGACTTGATAATTGCTCTTTCATCTTATATCAAACTTATTGTGAAACTATTTAAAATGATCAATTGTATCTTATTTTGTATGCTGTTGTGTAACCATTTCATATTTCATTCAACATGTTTTCTCTTGCAAATGTGTTATTGTGTTAAGATAATCCTGTCTAGATGATTGGTGTAATAAAATAATGTTCATTGTTTTGTTTTTTAAACATGTCACCTCTCTTTATTTGTGTATTCATTAAACACGATGGCAGCATAAATAAATTACATCCACTCTCTCCAAAGTACATTTTATGTGCAGAGATACAGAAATTGTCTGCATCTACGCTTGATTAGATTCACAGTTGTGGAAAAAGAACAACTCGGTCTTTCCTCCGCCCCAAGAATTCTGATTATTAGTTATAAAGTCGCCCACAGGGAACAACTAATACTGAAGCTCAGCAAAACCCAAGCAAACACTGTTTCCGCCCACAGGAGTGTGAGGTCGTCTATGTGCTCTGCGTCCTCAAAGGGCTCTTCCCTTTTGATACCACCACAGCCTGTTCTCCGACGCTGTCATCAATGAGCAGAGAAATGGCTCCATCTAGCTGTTTTGAGGCTGCTAACGCCACTACAGCTTTCTCTGTGGGGAAGCCCATCTTCTCCAGCTGCTGGAGTCTGAGGGGAAATATTGATCTTTCAGTGAATAATTACTTGAAATCATAGAAATAAAATAGTATTTGGTAATAATGTGAGGAGTTTTACTAACCGCAGAGAGGAAACTGATGATTTGGGCACCTCCACTTTTGCATCAGGGTTGTCAGGAGCATCCTGTAAGGAGGCCAGTATTCCCGCCCTCAGCATCTGTTCCTCCAACACCTCGGCCTCAGACAGTGCAGCAGACTCATTCCTTATCCAGACAGGAGCTGGATCCACCCATGGGTGGTAGTTCAACACAGATGGATCCCTCATGGGGGGAGAAGCTGCCTGATCGACAGGCGTCATCTGAGAAAGTGATCTGTGACAACAGATGAAGTTAAAATAGTGAAATCTGACACTGCATTGTGAATATTCAGTGACACTTTTTAATGTAAACAAGATGAATCCCACCTCTGTGAGGTAGTGTAGGTGGGCAATCTCAACCTGGCTGAAGTGCGAACATACACCCAGTCAGGAATTAAGTCCAAGATACTGGTCTCCTCCAGCTCCTGTAGCATCCCAATGAAGGGCTGCTGGTCTGAGAGGTTCATTAAGTATTATTCAAAAAAGACTTGACAGAGAACCATTGTGTTGTTTATATGGAAATATGTTTCATCATAGATTAGATGGGGGAGGGCACACTTTGTCTCGAACCCTCAGCAACAAATCACACACCTATATGATGGGTCATCTAGATTGTTACATTTTAGGCCTGAAACCAAACATTCACAAAAGTAGAGCTGCAACGATGAGTCGACCAATCGATTAGTCGATCGACAGAAAATAATCTGTAATATTTTTCATGCAAAAATGGAAGAAAATGTTGTTTTCAGCCTCTCAAATTTGGAGATTTCCTGCTTTTCTGTGTTTTATATCATAATAATTGGGTTTTGGACTGACAAAACAAGACATTTAGAGACATCACCTAGGACTTTGAGAAACTGGGATGGCCATTTTTCACTATTTTCTGACATTTTATAGACCAAACAAACGATTAATCTAGAAAATAATATGCAGATTAATCGATAATGAAAATAATCGTTAGTTGCAGCCCTACACAAAAGGGTGTCCTGGAATAAAAGATAATCATTAATTATTAGTCATGGTTGCATACAGTAAAAAAAAATGTATTTAAATGTGTTACCAAAAAGGTGTAAGTTGTCTCAAGCCTTCAAGTTCAACAAAACTAAAAGTAAAGGGAGACAGATGTCAATAAAGTGCAGTCTGTGCACACCCACACAGTCCTCAGTAGAGGTCTAAACAAGCTCCTAAAAACCAGAATATATACTATGTTTGTTAAGCATCAAATGACTGTATGAGCAGGAAAGGATACAGTTGTGTCCGAGGCATATTGTGCAGAAGTGGAGCAGGGCTGGTGTCCCTGGCAGCAGCAGCAGACCCATCAGCAGAAGAAGCCAGGGGAGAAACCAGACTGGTAAACACCTCAGCAGCCTCCTCTGTGCCACCTGACGACACTGCGCTGCAAACAGAGCCAGCTGGATGGCAGAGTAACCACAGATCCGACTGGCCCCAGCCCCACCGATAAATAGAACCAGGGTGTAAAGAAGAGGTAGTACGATCATTGTCAGGATGGAGAGGGAGAGGAAGGCGACTGTTCCCCAGCGACGCTCCTCACACGGTCCGACCAGCAGCAGGAGAGCAACACTGACCAGCAGAGAGGACAGATCGTCATGACTGAGAGCATACAGGAACACATCTGAGGAAGAGAAGAGGAAGGTAGGAGAGAAAGTTGAGTCATATGCTTTAATTTGTTTTATTCTGGTCCTGTAAATTTACATGTGAATGATTACAGTGATAAAGAAAGTAGTTCTTATTAATTTAATTTTAATTATCGCGAAGTTCCACTTTCACAAGTGTAAATTTACCCAAAAAAGCCTAACTTCTTTGTATTTATGAAGATCCAAGAGCTTTATTTGCCATTTGCACCTATAAGTACATTGTAATTCTGAGCAGTTTACACCGAGTCAGCTTTAAGAAAAGAAAAAAGGTGGAAAAGGCACAAGGTAATTACAGTACAAAATAAGTAACACATTCAACTCGATAAATAAATTATTAAAATATAAAACACCCTCAGTGTAGTCGATAAATAAATTATTAAAATATAAAACGCCCTCAGTGTAGTCAATAAATAAATTAAACTACCCTCTGCATTGGAACGATACCCCCAGAATACAAATATACAGTATAATTGCTCCATGACCATGTTAAAATAAATTGTAGCTCTCGTAAAAATATTTAAAAAAAAGAAATAATTAACATATTTCAGACAATTACACAGTGGAAGGCAGCATATTGCACAGCATCACAGTCCATTCAGTTCAGGTGTACTGTGTGTGAAAGAAATGGATCTATATCTGTCAACAATTTCTTCCTCACAAAACAAAAAATATGCTTTAATTTGAGAGCTGAAATATGAGATATATAAACACACAGTTACCTCTGAGCCTGGGGAAGTCTCCACCTGGACCCAGGCTGAGGCTGGCCTGGATGCCTGCAGCATACAGCAGCAGCATCAGTGTTGTCAACAAAGATGTTCCCAGACAGAAACCAGGCCGGTCTGATCCAAACCAAAAGCATACTGACATTACACGATGCAGCATTGTGTAGGTCTGGCTGTAGTTTCTCCTCTCACTTGTCCTTGTGTGGCATCATTCTGGTAAACAAGCATCTGTTTGTGCTCAAAAATGTAATTACTGGATGCAAAATCCTCCACTATTCAACTTGTCAGATCATCTCTGCCACCGACAACGAAATGCGAGTGTTAAGTGCTATTCTACAATAACTATGTGCCCAATACGGGAGCAATAAATGTCTTTAATTAAGAAAATAAACATGAAAACTAAGCGGATGCCCACTTCCACACTACGTCACTTCTTCTTCTTCTTCTTCTGTGTGTTTGCTGGTAGTGACTTGGCACACTAGAGTGGGGCGCATTACCGCCACCTACTGGACACACTGCACACTGTAGTTTACAATAAACAAAACTAGTACTACGAGTAGTAGTGCTGAAACCATTCATAGGTTAATGGACATGTCACAGGAAATAAAATGCCAACTATATAACACAATATAGGTGTACAAGCTACTGCTGAATGTTCACAGTGACCCTGATGAAGACCTATGTTGGTCGCAACGCCTTGGTCATTTTAAACAATTATTGCCATGTAAAATAAAGGCATTTTAATTTTGTTCAAACACTACAGTGTGCCTTGGAATATTTTTAAGGGAGACTTGCGTCATGGTCTAAATATCGTATATTTGTGACATCACAAATGGACAGAAAGAACGGCTTGTTTCAAACACACAATTCTGAATATGCGCTGTGTGTATTTCTCCGTATATTGAGCGTTTTGATAGTTTAACAGTATTTATAAAGCACTTAAACCTGCTTTATAAGATAAAAGACATGAAAATTTCACTTTTTACAATATGGGACCTTTAAGTCAATTATCAAAAAATCTCATAAATTCTCATAATATTACAACTTTTTTTCTCGTAAACTTATGACTTTATTCTCATAATATTACGACTTTTTTCTCATAAACTTAAGACATTATTCTCATAATATTACAACTTTTTCTCTCGTAAACTTATGACTTTATTCTCATAATATTACAATTTTTTTCTCGTAAACTTATGACTTTATTCTCATAATATTACGACTTTTTTCTCGTAAACTTAAGACATTACTCTCATAATATTACAACTTTTTTTTCTCCTAAACTTAAGACATTATTCTCATAATATTACAACTTTTTCTCTCGTAAACTTATGACTTTATTCTCATAATATTACAATTTTTTTCTCGTAAACTTATGACTTTATTCTCATAATATTACGACTTTTTTCTCGTAAACTTAAGACATTACTCTCATAATATTACAACTTTTTTTTCTCCTAAACTTATGACTTTATTCTCATAATATTACAATTTTTTTCTCGTAAACTTATGACTTTATTCTCATAATATTACGACTTTTTGCTCGTAAACTTAAGACATTACTCTCATAATATTACAATTTTTTTTCTCGTAAACTTATGATTTTATTCTCGAAATCTCAGTTTTATTTTTTCCTCAATGTGGCACTAATACTCCGTCGTACCACAGACCTACAAAAAATGATACATAAAAATGAAAATGTAAACAAAAAAACAGTTATTAATTTCCATTTTTATAAATCCACAGGGAGCCACTGGAGACGGCATGTGGCTCTGGAGCCGCAGGTTTTTTTTTTTTTTTTTTAAGTTTTTTTTATATATTTTATTAAACAAATTCAAATTTACAAACAACATGGCTCATAGATCATTGCATTCAAGTAAAAAGGACAAGGTGCATACAGAATAAGAGCAAATAAAATATGTAAAATTATACATGAAAATAATAATAAATTAAATTAAGGGCTAGGGCTGTACATGTAATTCGTATTCTTCTATTATACTAAGAAGTTTCAATGCATTTTTTTTTTTCATGAATTTAAGGGCTTTTATGTAAGAAAGGAACTCGGAATGAAACACATTAAACCTAGGTTTCACTTTCATATACTTGGATTTGTGCAAATAAAATTTTCCAAGAATGAGAATGTTATTCACCAGAAAGTCATCTTTGTTGTTGTCCATGACAAGTCCATAAACAATGTCCTATTGAGAGAAGTTTCCCAGATGAGAAACTTTTGGGAAAAGCCAGTCATGTATATCAAGCCATAAAGCTCCACAATACATACAATGATCAAATAAATGATCAGTAGTTTCAGTATCATCACAAAATACACAGTTATTGGTTTCAATTCCAAATCTTTGTCGCAACAAATCACTGTATGGGAGCCGCAGGCTGCTGACCCCTGGGACTCTGTCGCTGTTCACGCGAGAGCTCTATCGCTATATCTCGCGATACTTGGTGTTTCCCGTGAAGAGCAGCTCGTCTCAGCAGCATCGTTGTCCTCGTCTTCTAACAGGCACACTACGAAAATGGCGTCGGCTCCGGGTGAGTGCAGAAATGTGATGTTTTACATGCATTTTGATGAATTGTGTGTTATTTAATTTAGTAGATTAAACGGTGGGATTATTTTTAAAAGAGATTATGCCGACATACACCGTCTGTTCGTCTTATATCATATAGAATACCGTTAATCGTTAGCTAGCTTTAGCCACAAGGCCTCACGCGGGACTTCACACCGGAGAGATCTGAGGTTAATGACGGACACCAGAGAACCAGCTTCACCAAACACGTCTTTAATGCCTGTTATTCCTCCGTGCCTCCAGTTAGTTGTGAATAATCGTCTTGTTTAATTAAAGGCTTAACCTACATCGGCGTAGTTAGGCTGAATGGCGACCTAAAGACGGCTCAGTGTAGCATTAGCATTAGCGTCGCTGCTCGCGCGCAAATACCTGTTGTGTGAAGGCCCAGCCGTTAACCGAGCCAAGCCGAGCCAAGAGGCAGCTTCACCTGTAGAGCACGTTTCAGCAACAGGGCAACTCAAAGTGCTTTACAGAAACATTCAAGAGCATTAAGACAAAGTGCAAAAGAACATTAAGACATAATTAAAACAGTTATAAAAACATTAAAGATTAGAAAATAAAAGCTAGGATAGAAGCTAAAATAGAGTATAACACAAGCTCTAGTGCAGTATAAGATCATTATCTGGTTTAATAAAGGCAGCAGCAAACAGGAAAGTTTTAAGCTTTGATTTAAAAGATCAGAGTTGGAGTTGGTCCTGCAGGTTTCTGGGAGCTTGTTCCAGATATTTGGTGTTTGCATGTTTAGTTGTGACTCTGACCTGATCCAGATGACCTGAGAGGTCTGGATGGTTCATAACATAGCAGAAGATCAGAAATGTGTTTTGGCCCTAAACCATGTAGTGGTTTGTAAACCAGCAGGAGTATTTTGACCATCAAAATACCATCATGTATTAACTTTAACTTCTCTTCTTTAGCAGATTACAGCTCCTACAGTCAGACCACTGCTCAGCAGGGGTAAGACTCTTCAATTATTGTATTAAAGTGATGAAATGCAATGTTTTTATTTATATAACGTGTGCATGAGTAACGAGGAGGAGTTTATGGCCACTCCTTTGTGTTGCTATGAGAGGTATTTGGGGGTGGTTGCTAAGGACAATGCAAACTATCCACATTTCATTTAGTGTCACATATGTTCAAATTATTTAATATGTGATAACGTTACATTGAAGTATTTACTGTTAAATTTCCACCAACTCAATTCAGATAAAGTCCACTATTATGATACAGATTTTCATTCATTCTCACTGTGCAATATCATTTTCCACTTGTGCAATTTTGTTAATAGCCTGTTTATTGTCAATACTGTATATACTGCTCCTATTTTTATACTTCTATTTAAATGGTTCTTATTTTGTTACACTTTGTTTAGCTCTTTTTTTACAGTGTTAGCTGATGCATCTTGTTTTTTGCACTATCCCCTTTGCTGCTGTAACACTGCAAATTCCCCCACTAATAAAGGAATATCTTATCTCTTATCTTATACAAAGAGGTCATATGTCTAAGTTCAACGGGGATCATAACGTTATATCTTATAAAATAAATATATCAAAATTAAAAATTATAACTGCTAAAACTTTCATTTGTGTTTTTACAGGTATGCCTCTTATGCTGCCCAGCCCGCACAAAGCTATGGGCAGTCTGCACAAGTGAGTGGGGTAAGTTCGCGATTTGTTTGTTGTGGATTTCTTTGTGCTGGGCTACTGATTTATTGTGATTGTTGCATTAAACAATTACTCAAGACTCAGTCTTAATGTTTATTCTACCTAGCATCATAAGCATGCTTTTTTTTTCCTTTTTCAGCAGAGCTATGGTCAACAGAATTATGGATCATATGCCCAACCTGCTGCTGCTGACGGCAGTTACACCCAGACAACACCTGCCGCTGGAGGCTACACTCAGCAGCAGCAGCAACAGTATGGGTCCTCATATGCCCAGCCAGCAGCAGGTCAGTTATTAGAATAGCAGCATCGACTCATTTTGATGTGGTTCTGTGTGGAACTACATGCAATGGGCAGGGTTGAACAGAATGAAATTAAGCCACAAACAAATTGGGGATGAAGTGGTATTTGTTTTGATCATGCTTCCTTTCTTGCACTTCTCCCACTCTAAATTTGAACAAAATATTCTTAATTCTATCAAACACAGAAATGGCACACTTTGTAGAACATGACTTTTGAAATATGTTACAGATGTCTTTCACTATAGCTGCTCAAATCAGATTTCAAACAGTTATGAACTTGCAAGTAACATGTGAGTTAAAGGTAGTGTATTTAGGTAATAATGCCTGCACATGCAAACCTGACCTGTTCAACGGTAAATACATGTGGGCATTGAATTCTAAAGATTGGAATTGACTATTGGGTTTGCCTGTCGCCTGGAGAGTATTTGTCTCAAAGACTACCCCTGAAGTCTAGTTGATCATAATGTTAATTCAGAAATCCTCTTAAATTTTAGCTTTGATTGTCACACAATAAAACACAAATATATATTTTTTGCTTTTTGTTTTCCCACAGCTGGCTATCCCGCTGCCCAGTCTACCACTCATACCTACTCCCAGTCAACCCAGGGTTATGGAGCCAGTGGTTATGACAGTACTCCTGCTGCTGCTGCTCCAGCTGCCTCCCAGTCTTACGGCTCTCAGCCAGGGTATACCGCCCCGTCTGCCTACCCTGGTTATGGTCAGCAGGCTGCTCCCACTGCACCGCAGAGGTATGTACCCCTCAGCTGGACACCAAATAAGTGAGTTCCTCAAGAACATGCCCATCATTTCACTCAATACTCTGTCTTTGTTTCTCTCAGTTACAATGCTAGCAGCCAGCCAGCCGGTTACAGTCAAAGTGGATACTCCCAGCCAGCAGCCTATGGCCAGCAACAGTCTGGCTACCAGGCCCAGCAGGCCAGCTACGGCACGCAGCAGGGGTACCAGCAGCAGACCCCAACACAGCAACAGGCTCCTCCTGCTTACCCCCCTCAGGCTTCTGGTTCCTATGGGCAGCCTCCAGCCAGCCAGTACAGCCAGCAAGGTGGACCTCCTAGTTACAATCAGTCCAACCATTACAGTAAGCTTGCTCACGCTTGCCAGACTGCTGTTTTCTAATCTTCATTGAAACAGGTCAATTTAATGGCACTGTATACATACTTCAATGCATTTTTGCTCCTGTTTTCTAGATAATTACAGACAGGATGGCCAGAGTGGAGGTTCTGGTTACTCTGGTTCTGAGTCTTCAAGGTACCAGGGGTCAGGTGACAGCAGGGGCCCTGGCAGGGACGGCTTTGATCGAGGTGGAATGATGCATCGTGGGCGTGGAGGCATGGGCCGTGGCATGGGGTAAGTGTCTTTCCTTAGCATTTAACCTCACATGTATTTTGACTCTACAGGTCCTGTGGCCACTTGGGGCAGGGCTGAGACGAGGCCCATCAGAAACAGTTGAAGTAATCCAAAGTAATATACCAACAATTTTTGCAACTTTATTCTCTTATGACAAAAGAAAGTCATGATTTATCAGCAATGAGGCCCGTGTTGGAAGGTGTAGTCCACGCCAACATTGGCAGCAATTGTAGCTGTTCTCATCCAGTTTCTCCCAGCCCTGCCTCTAATTTTGCCAAAGGTAAGAAAACAGTTTGTCCATCTTTTAAATCTAAGTTGATTTTGATCAGAGACCTGTGCAGAAACATTTAGGTTTAACAGCTTATGTACTAGAACATCTTTTGATTATGAGCCAATATCCAAGTTTTAGGATAACTGAGTAGTTGCATATTTCACAATTGGTCAGGGAATCGTATTGCAAGAATATCCTATCTACACACTATCAAAATTATAATGGGTTTCTTGAAGGAAGGTTAAAAAACTGTCAGCAGCAGCCCTTTAAACCAGTTTCCCACTATGATGCATCATTCCCTTTAGAGTGATACGCTTACAAATGCTACAAGAGGACTGCAATTAGCAGTTGCATAAATTACGCACACCCCCCCTCCTAATTATTGTGATGCTGGAGTCCTTAACTAATAATTTATTGTGTCCTGCAAGACCTAACAACATAACATTTAGGAATTTATAATTAGACAGGCCTCATCCTGTTGCACATTTGATACACATCTTCAAGTGCTAGATTTGGGTCAACATATTTTCTCCCCTCTTTACTTATGGATACATTTGCTGGTGTTATCAGTTTATGGTTGGGTACTGTTTTGCAAGTATTTGTCCTCATTTGACTGGCCTGATGAAGTAAGAAAAATTGCACCATATAAAAAGCAGAGTCAAATATGCTAATGGTACCGCAAGACATCAGTAATATATTGCATCAACTACAACTAGAGACAAAGAAAATGAGGACATACTTTCTCTCAAGTTTGAGTACATTTTCTGCTTGTAGATTGTAGCAACATTGGTCCTAAAGATAAGAATTTATCACTTGATGCCATCTAAAGAACTCGAAGAAGTTCTTGAATCTCTTAAATGGGTTTTTGTGGTCATTGTCTCAGTATCCATCCAAGCTAAAATGTATCAGTGAAAACTGTATACTTGCATTAAGGTAAAAAAACAAACATTGAGAGCAAATTTGATACAAATCACGCTTCATTTTCTAATAATTATTTGCCAGACATGTACTGGCAGCATTTTGTGGTGTTACACCTCCTTGACAAATTTGAAGGAAAAAAATGGGAAAACACAGTGCTCATTAAGGCTGTGTATACACACTATATTTGTTCACTGTAACACTATTTTAGGAGGGCTTTAGAGATGGCCCTAGTGCAGATACATTCAGTCAATGGGTTTTGGTGTTGTGTGGTCCAGTCTAATCTCAGCCTCGCTCCAAGAACTGTCGTTCAGGTTTATTATACTTTTTTGTCTTGTGTATGTAGGTGTGTCCCTCATGATAGTGAAATTAGAACTCAATTGAGCTGGTCCATGACACATTAACTCTGGTATTCTCATTGAAATCAAATTTGCTCTTGATGCAGATTGGACATTTGAACAGTTTTGCACATCGTCTTTTATTCTCTGTAGTCAAAAAATGGTTTGACTCAACCCCAGATCAGATTAACTGACATTCAGCTCCCCTGAAAAGGAATTAAAAGGGTGTTAAGGTAAACAGAGGTTGTGCTGTCCATTGTTTTGATTTAGATTGGTTATCACTGTTGTAAAACTAAAAACTTAACACTGTTGATTCAGCATATTCGGTTTCCCAAATATTACAGAGACACTCAGCATTATAAATCTTTGACATGACAGGTTTTCATTTTTAGGATTTGGTTTTGGGAAAGAGCCTTTTTCAGTTATGGGTCAGAAACGGTATGTTCCTTTTTTTAAAGAACTTTGTATGTACTTTTCTGGTGCACCAGTCTAAACCTTTTAAAAACAATATAGTTCTGCATGACTTCTTTCTTCTGGTTTTGGTGCAGCTAACACACACACACACACACACGAACAGTTTTGAACAGTATTTCTAATCAAGCAACTCTGCAGCTTCAACAAAGTAGAGGTAAATAAGAATGCATTTACAAATTAAATAAATAGCAATACAACCCTAAATACATTTTATAAATTCAGAGTTTAACATGTTTTTATAATTAAATTTTCATTTTAGCGTAGTTTTAGCTTTGCACAGGTATGTTTGTGTGTTCTGGGGGGAATGGGCACATTATGTCATTTTGAAATGTTTGAAATTGTTTTTGTGGTTTGGAATACAAATGTTTGATCACATTCTTTTGAGCACTTTTTAACATGCTTTGTCACATTTATACCGTACAGGTAACAGTGAGAGCCATTTAAAACCATCTTTTCTCTAAAAAGTATCTGTACTCAGTACAGAGTCGCCAGCTTAAGCAGCAGGAGGGAGCTAAAACAAAGATTCGGGGGTCTGCGTTTTTTCAAGAACTGAGGATGGTGGTTTTTATAAGCATGATGGGTATAATAATTCACATGAAAGTCTTTGTTTTTGAATTAACGTAACCTGGTAAAAACTGTAAAAAATATATTTTTTTGGTATTACTTTGACTTGAACAATTGTATAATTGTATTTTTATTTGTTTATTACCTGGTGAATGTGATCACCTCTTCATCTTGTGAAATTTCAGATGCATTGTGCCTAATTTTTACACTTATACATATCTGAGTCAGTTGTAACCTTTTGTTAGAACTAATGTTAATGGGGTGTTGGCTTGTTTCTGGGTTCAACTATGTATGCCATCAATGCATCTGAAATATATTTTTCTACCTCTGTACAAATGTTTGGGTTTTGTCACATTTTCAAAGGCAGTGAAAATATGTTAATCATTTTTTTTGCACAAATGTATCCACTACTGAAAACTGTCACTGAAGTTGTACTCAGCTAGCTAAGGAATGACACATAGTTAATACTCTTATCCCCTCCATTCGATTGTGTAATTCTAATTTTGGGGAGTTTTTAGTTGCTGTTGGGCTAGTTAGAATGTTTTGATTACTCCCTCAATCAAGCCACTTTGCTCGAGCCATGGAAGTGGCTGTAAAAGGGAAGTCGCCTTCATATCTCCATTTATTCCCCCATAGCAGCGCTGGAGAGAGAGGTGGCTTCAGTAAGCCTGGTGGTAAGTTAACGAGTATTACACTGGTTAGTCCTTTCAAAGCCTTAAACTTTTTGAGCAAATATGTTTTGAGTATTGATGTGTCTTACTTTGTGGTATGCAAAATTTATTTACATGAATACATATGACAATATTGGGGAATTTTTTTTCAATGCCTGAGACCATTTTTCTCTGGGGTACTTGGTATAATTCAGTCACTGCTTATGGTTTTGACAACGAGTTTTGTGACAGGTTAATGACAAATTTCCACTCAAATGTGTGTTACTGCTTTTTAACGAATCTCATGAGCCGAATACCTGGGTTTTTTTGAGGGTTTCTTACTGGTCTTAGAGGCTTTTCAAACGACACACAATTATTTGCCAATGACACACAATTATTTGCCAAAGGGTCTGAGGTGTTCTATTTTCAATTCAATATATCACTTGTGGGAATTGTGGTGTACCATAAGGTGCCATTTTCAACTTCCCAATATGGCTGGCAGCGTCTATAAGGGAGTGTCTGGGTTATCTATTGTAGTACTCCTCAGGTGTTGTACACTGAACTTCAGTTGCACAAACTGACTTTTCTCAATCTGTTTCTCTCCCTCTCGACTGATGGACTACAGGACCTAACAGTGACGAGCGTGAAATGGGTGAGTAGAGATGCACTAGACCTCTTATTACTCCCTCATATAATGCATATATTGGGAAAGATTATTTTTACTGGATATTAATGTTTTGTTTTTATGTTTGTTGTAGGACGTCCTGAAGAGCAGGATGACTCTGAGAACAGCACGATCTACATCACAGGATTGACTGAGAAGGCTAACCTGGAGGAGATGGCGGAGTTCTTTAAACACGTTGGCCCGATCAGGGTAAGAACAGCTCTTCACTTTAGATGTTGGAGTAAACAAAACTAATGTGGAAACTAAATTAAATTACTTTTCTTTGTGTGTCAAGATTAACCGCAGACTTGGCCAGCCTGCTATCAACATATACACAGACAAGGACTCAGGAAAGCCCAAGGGAGATGCCACCCTGTCCTATGAGGAGCCAATCTGTGCCAAAGCAGCTGTGGAGCATTTTGATGGTACGTTTTATTGTTGACATCAGACCTGAACAGAATCGCAAAATAAATACATAAATCTAAAAGCACCCGATAATATTCTTTCAACTAATTGTAACTTGTGAATGTTTTCTTTTTATCTTAAATTGTAGCAAAGGAGTTCCAAGGCCGAAGGCTTAAGGTTTCTATGGCCCGCCGTAAGCCCATGATGGGTGGAATGAGGGGTGGCATGCCCATGCGAGATGGCATGATGGGTCGTGGAGGTAAATGTCAGAAGTATTTTGTTAGGCCATGTTCACACTATTCTTCTCTGCCAGGTGCTAATGTGATCTGACATGAAACCACTTGATCCAGATGATAAACTTGCAGAGCAGTTGAACCCTTTAGCATATAAAAGCTGTCCTGCAGTGAAAAATTGGCAGTCAGCTGCAAAAATATAAAAAATAATGGGAATACGGTCATGTGATTAAAAAATACTGTCATTTTCTTATCAGGTATGATGGGCCGTGGAGGAGACCGTGGCGGGTTCGTCCCCCGTGGTGGTCCTCGTGGTATGGGCAGAGGTGGACCCACAGGAGGCAACATGCAGCAGAGAGCTGGGGACTGGGAGTGTCCTAACCCGTATGTATTACTTTAAAGTATAGTGTCCTCTTGGGTGCCTTTTTTGTATCCAAGATTAGTTTGTAATTTATTAAATGGTCTGTGTCCCCAGGGGCTGTGGCAACCAGAACTTTGCCTGGAGGATGGAGTGTAACCAGTGCAAAGCTCCCAAACCAGAAGGGTTAGGCGGTGGCCCTCCGTTCCCTCCTGGCGGTGACAGAGGCCGAGGTGGGATGGGAATGCGTGGAGGCAGAGGTATGGACCGCGGTGGGCCGGCGGGAGCTGGAGGCCCAGGTGGCCCTGGAGGTTTCCGTGGAGGTTGGGGAGGCGACCGCGGTGGATTCAGAGGACGAGGTGGAATGGATAGGGGAGGTTTCCGTGGGGCCGGGCGTGGAGGACCACCCATGGACCGAATGGGTGGCAGAGGTGGAAGAGGAATGGGCCCACCTGGTGGCAAGATGGATATGAGGTAGGATTAAGATTCCTCCTAACCTAATGTTTTATTGTTCTTGTCGATGAGTAATCCAGGACTGTTGACTATATTTAAAGCCATTGAAAAAGCAAATGAATACAAACCTGTGACCAGAACATTGGTGTGAAAACTAGACAGCAAATATGGCACTTGCTAATTTTCTGTTCTTTGGCTCTGTTTTAGGGACCATCGCCAGGAGCGCAGAGAGCGACCCTACTGAAGAACTTCTTGACTCTTCCTCTTGTGGAATTTGATTTTTAAGACAAGGATTTTTAATTTATGATTCCATATTTCCGTGGTTATAGAGCTGCTTTCAAACATCCCGTGCAGTTTCATTCAACTGTTTCCATTTCTTTTCTTTTTTTAGTTTACCCATGTTTATGCCGCATCTTGTATTGTGCATGTTCTTTTTTTGTTGTTGTTGCTTTTTTTAAATATGCTGAATATTTTTGACATTGTGTTGTAAAATGCATTTTTTCTTTTCATTTGTTAACATAATCGCTTCCCCTTTCCCACGACTTGCAATTGTATGATGACAAATTTGGGAAATAAAATTTTACTGATTTGATGTTTCTGAGTTGTGGGCTTTACTCAACTTTACAAAATAAAGTCCTAGTAGACCATCTATAATAGAGATTTATTAATGCAGTCTATGAAATTACAGATACTGTAGATGATATAGAGGAGTTGCCGTTTCATAAATCACATATTGATGTTTTTAGACTCTGCAGAGATTATGAAAGCAGCCGCGATGATTTGGTCAAGACTCGTTCTACCACAGATAATGATTTAGCTCTGCTGAAACCACATTCCTCTTTGATCTGTGACTTTCAGAACGATCAAACATCCTGTGTGTTCCAATACCCATACTGCCACACTATTTAGTATGCCAGAACAAGATTTAATATGTCCCCAATGCATAGTATGTCAAATGCAGCATGCCAAAAATATCAGGATGTCCTACTACATCTGGTCACATTTTGCAATATGCAAGCCAACATGCTTTTCTAGCTATTCTGACCAACAATCCTCTTTGCAAGAGGCTCAAAATTCAATGTGAAATTCTATGACGAAGTATGTCCCAATGCGTAATGCATGCAACAGTACGTACTTTGTAAGGGCAGCTGCAGTATGTAGTAACAGTAAAAAGAAAAATGATGTGATTTGGAGCGTAGCCCTCGTCTCTCCCTGGAGGCCTAAGTGTAGGACACATTTCGGTGCCTCAATAAAAGGCACCCACAAGGTTATAGACTTGCCCTGGTTGAGTAACCTGAGAAATTATTTCTGTATTATATCTTGAAGTGCACTTCAGTGTATTAATATATTTTTAGTGCATCATTCTTTGGGCGTTTCTAGACCCAAAATAATGGTCTTTGTTTTGATTTTTGTATTGTGTATATCTGGTCTGTCTGTAGATGGAGATCATCTGCAGGCCTAAATGGCTGCTGATGTTTCTTTGGTTGCCAGTAGGTGGCGCAGCTTGAACTGAAACTTTGGTGCTGCAGTTGTGACTCAGATGATAGTGGCTGGGCCTGATTTCGCATCAATGACACCGTCTCCTTGTACACACAAAGGACTGAAGGGAGTGACTTGACAGAACAGCATCAGCACACAGTACCTCTGGCCCTTTCTTATGAATGATTTCATTAAATTTTACTCCAGTTTTAACAAATTAGCGTATTTTCTACCGGAGAAAAATACCTTGAAGGTTTTTCTCTTTTTTTTTTACTCCGTTTCCCATTTTAACTGCAGTCAGGTTTGGGTCTTGTTATTGTATTTTTAAACTGAGCAGTATTCCCTAAAAGGAAATCAAGTCAAATTAAGCGCTGTTATTAATCACAGATGTAAATCTTTGGCACATTTTATTTTGAACATCTGGCAAACATGTGGCTGTTACAACCATCCTACAGCTCTTTGATATGTTTTTTTTCATTCACCTCTCAGATTACCACTAATAATCCTGCCTGTAGGATTGTGTCTAAATCTGGTAAAACAGTATGTTTGCAGTATTTTCTATTTAGCACTTAAAGTTACAGAACAACTTTTAATCATTGTTATATATAGCCGAGGTCATTCTCTTACAAAACACTCTAACAGCGCACAGCTTTGTTCATTAGAAGTGATCTCACTTCACATGTTTTTATTGGTGAGATCCAGTATTCAAGGCTCATTTCTGTGTGTTTCTTTTTAATGTCCGGCCCTCTAATATGGGGGAACCTACAGCTGACGTCTTAAAATGCTTCTCATTCACTGTGGCCAATTGTTGGTGTCGATTAATAGAGTGCTGAATTCTCTCCCTCTCTCTCTTTACTGACAGAAAAGCTGATTCATCCAGGCCCAGAAAATGATCTCATCAACCCCCACCTTCTCCCTCTCTCTCTCTCTCTCCCCCTCTTTTTCTCTCTCTATCTCTCTTCCGCCCCCTCCCTTCCTTTCTTTCCCTCTCTCTCTTTCTTAAACAGACACATCCCTCTTTTTTAAATGAAAACAAGCCCTCCTTCTTGGCAGTGGGCTTCGCTTAAATTCAAACAATCACACATTAGGGGAGTACATGAGCTGCTCCAATAGATTGTCGAAGGGGAAATGAGCTGCTGGAAAAGACTTTTAAAGGCCTAGTCAGAAGTTTTTTTGAACTTGAAATTCCAAGTATATTTACATAAGAGTTGACTTTATAGATGAAAAAAATGTATGTGTCCCCAAACAACTTTCAAAATAAGGGCGCATATACAATAGATAATTGACATAACATTATAAATAAGTTTTCAACAGCATCAGAAAACAACTTAAGTTGAGTTTGTATTGAAAGACCCCCTCAGGATCCATAGCAGCTTCTAATCATGTGCTTTTAGTTTGGGCTGTAAAGTGTTTGTTGTTTGTACTTAGATTACAGAGAATGCCGTTAAAGCCCAGAGCAAGTTTCCCTGATGTTTTTCAAAGTTTTAACATCCCATTAAAACCTGAAAAACTGGTCACTTGCTCCAAAGTTTCACCCAAGTTTCAAACCTTAGCTGTAAAACCACAAGTCCTCGGCAATATCAAGAATGGGATGTCTGGTTTCGCATTCTCATCCTGGCCTTAGATATTTTTTAGATGATATAGACGAAGGAGACAAATCTTAACATGTTTCCTGAGTTAGCGAAACACTAAAAGTAGCACTAACAGCATCCCAGTTATCTTGCAGTATGTGACAGACACACAGAAGATCACGTGCTCTTGATTTGGCTACTTTGTCTTGTGCTCTTATGTGTTTGACTAGACTGGAGAATCCTGTCTGTCCATCCGTCTACTGTATATCCCTGTTTATAATCCCTCAATCTCCTACTGTTTACCAGCTTTGTCCTCTCCAGGTGTGACATCTTTGACTTGTGCTGCACCACCTTCCTTTTTGTTATCACACATTCATTACAAAACCTACAAGAGGTTTAGACAAGGTTGATAAAGCTTAACTAACATCACATGCTTCAGTCATTGGTGAGATTATACCGTTGGACGGGAAATTCTTGTTAGCAGAGTTGGTGTCTCATGACGCTGAGATGTTTATCACTTCAGGCTATTTGGTGAAACGACCGCACAGAGACTTCATTATTGAGAGACGACTGTATGAAGCCTGATTATGTGTTAACCAGAATGAAAACTCAAACTACTTCTCATTTTCTTACAGAGTAAAACAGCCACAACACCATCATGAACTGAAATGAATGAAACATGACCACAGTTCAATAAATACCCCCTCACAGTATAATACTGTACTCTACAAATACAGTGCTTCTTACTCTTCTACATGTATCTGACAGCTGTAATTAATAGTTAGGCTACTTTACAGATTCAGACATATGATCAACAAATAAAATATGATGCGTTGTTATAGAGTAGGGGAGATCGGGGGCAATAGTAACATCTCAAATTGCACCACTCAGAAACGAGACAGAACCATGAAACTCATTATGCTCGTGGTCTGTGATGATATCTGTCTCTGCCTGCTAAAGGAATGTCTCATAATTGTAACAGTTTTTCTGCCAAGACTTTTTTTCTGAGGTGTGAAAGTAATTAATTGTTCAATGGACTATCTAGGACGCCTCCCTTTGCATTCTCATTGTTACCACTGTTATCAGTATTATAATTGTTATTATTATTATAATTATTATTACATTAATTATGTTCTTTGCTCATTTATTTATTTCCTTTCCCATGCTCTCTGTTAGTTAACTACCTTTACTATTTATTTATTTCTTATTTTATCTCCTCTCTCCATATATCCACCCTTTAGACTCCACCCCAAAACGCGCACACACACACACACACACACACACATACACACACACACACACACACACACACACACACACACACACACACACAGACACACCTGGTTCTCACATCTCATGACAAAATTGTGTTAACTGGCCTGTATTCACTGTTCTTGTCATCCTCTTGTTGTTTTGTTAATGTATTGTCTTATGTCTTGCAACAAAATATATAAAAAAAACAACAACCTTGTGCTGTCAAAGTTAACGCAATAATAACTAATTAGTTTTAACGCCAATAATTTCTTTAATGCAATCGATCTTCCGGAGGTTGTAGCGGGTTCAGTTATAAAATAAGTGAAGATACAGGAATCATATGAAACTAGAAAAAATAATCCATTGGTACCAACCAGGTCATACTAGCTTGTTGCAAAGGAGGTTAAATAACGCACCAAACTTGCGCTTAATTTTGGTGATGAAAAATGTAATTTTCATTTTGACCTCTGACCTCCAGATATGTGAATGAAAATGGGTTCTATGGGTACCCACGAGTCTCCCCTTAACAGACATGCCCACTTTATGATAATCACATGCAGTTTTGGGGCAAGTCATAGTCAAGTCAGCACACTGACACACTGACAGCTGTTGTTGCCTGTTGGGCTGCAGTTTGCCATGTTATGATTTGAGCATATTTTTTTATGCTAAATAAAACCTGTGAGGGTTTCTGGACAATATTCATCATTGTTTTGTGTTGTTAATTGATTTCCAATAATAAACATACCTTAGCGTAAAGCAAGCATATTTGTCTACTCCCATGTCGATAAGAGTATTAAATACTTTTTGAACAGATAAAAAATGTGCGATTAATTTGCATTTAATCAAGGACAATTATGCGATTAATCACAATTAAATATTGTAATCGATTGACAGTCCTAGTGAAATGACATTATCTTTAATCAAATTACTGTATTTATATTTATTAGGACTGTATGACAAGCAGTATTTCTCAACACAGCTGACCTTCCAAGTGTCTGCTCCCAGACTGAACATCGTGCATCCAATGTGAATCACATTATGCATTATGAATTATGCATGTATGCATTATTTGCATTTTGTTAATTGATTTCCAATAATAAATTTACATACCTTAGCATAAAGCAAGCATATTTGTCTACTCCCATGTCGATACGAGTATTAAATACTTGACAAATCTCCCTTAAGGTACATTTTGAACAGACAAAAAAAGGTGCAATTACAGTAATCACCATTAATCATGGACAATCATGCGATTTATCGCGATTAAATATTTGAATCGATTGACAGCCCTAGTTTTAACTATATTTATATTCTGGGTAGTTTATTGTGGTCTTTGGTATTTATATGTAGGCAGGGAATGAAATTAGCACCTGCCACCTGCCAAATACAGGGTAAGTGTTGGCTGTGGCAGGTAAAACTTTCAGGTTACCTGCTACCAAGGCAGATAGGTTTTCCTTATATTGAGAAATATTAGTTTTAGAAAGCAAATGCTAAATTAAAAATAGTCAGGGATTAAGGTTACATGATCCATATTTCTACTGTCTGTTACCACTGACTCAGTGTTTACTAGGGGCGGATGAAAATATTGAGTATTGCAATATTGTGTTTTGTGATACTGTATTAATTCTCAAAAACTCTGTATTGAATTCTAATTAATAGTTTACATGCAAAGATTAACTCAGGAAATACTTTACTTTATTTGCAAAGATATGCAAATGCAGATCCTACTATAAACGCACTACTATTATGATTGCATAAAAAAAGTTAACTTTTTTATGCTCAGATTTTATGCATATGGCAGTGTTATTTATACTATGACAGTTTTCCTAAAAATAGATTTTTTAAAAATCGCAATATATCGCCTAACTTAAAGTATCACAATATATCGCAATACATTGCATTGTAACCCCTGTATCGTGATACGTATCTTATCACAAGATTCTTGCCAATACACAGCCCTAGAGTTTACGATTCTAAAGCGTTCTACATAGGAAACATGACTGTCATAGTATGAATAACACTGCTATCTGCATAACATCTGAGCATAAAAAAGTTAACATTTTTTATGCAATCAGAATAGTAGTGTGTTTATAGTAGGATCTGCATTTGCATATCTTTGCAAATAGAGTAAAGTATTTCCTGAGTTAATCTTTGCATGTAAACTATTAATTATTATTCAATACAGAGTTTTTTGATTGCACGTGGGGCAAATCAGATGTAACATTTGACTCAACACACAAGTTACCTACATAACAAAAATGTATCCAAATAGTTGAAGAGGTTTTTTTGAGTAATGACCCCTGGTGACCCAGCAGTACATAAAGTACTTTAATTCTGTCACAGTCAGAGTGTGTGTGTGTGTATGTGTGTGTGTGTGTGTGTGTGTGTGTGTGTGCAGACTTGGTGAACATGGGGTTAAGTTTCCCTCCTCTCCTGTGCCGATGAGCGTTGATCCCTCATAATGGGATGTGCCACCGAGTCGCTCTGCTGCTCTAAGCTGCAGCAGGTCAACATATTCACAGAAAGAGAGAGAGAGAGAGAGAGAGAGAGAGAGAGAGAGAGAGAGAGAGAGAGAGAGAGAGAGAGAGAGAGAGGGAGAGAGAGAGAGAGAGAGGCGGGTCTATCTGCAGAGAGACAGATGAGAGCTGTGGACTCTCAGCGGTCGTGATTTCATCGATGAGGAGCTGACTACTGACCAGCCTCAGACTCGCGCAGAGACACACAGACAGACAGACATGGTGACACGTGGATATTTGTGTTTGAGAGGATCCACCCGCGGCCACCGGCTGGATTAACCCGCTCTGTGCGTCGCATGCGTCGGCATCCCGGCTCTCCTTCTCTCTCACTCCGGCGATGCGCTCTTTAAAGGAAACCGAGACATCCGGAAAAACGCATCCATGCGCCAACACGACTAGTCCGCATCCCGACATGCCTCTGACAACACAAAGCCTGTCTTCAAGGAGCTCCCAGCAGCAGCAGAAGAAGAAACCAGCGCACATGCACATCGGCATGGGTGCGTCAACGCGGTTATCTCGCTCTGTGGCGTTCTGGAACGCGGTTGCTTAGCAATGAGACAATCTGGGATCATTAAGTAAGACTTGTATTATTGATATATAACTCGACGACATGGCTGATCAGAGCAACATCCAGTCCTCCGCCTCCAAGAGCATCCGGCCTTTTAAATCCAGCGAGGAGTACCTGTACGCCATGAAGGAGGATCTGGCGGAGTGGTTGAACACCCTGTATGATCTGGATGTGATCGCAGACTCCTTCATGGACGGGTTAGGTTCCGGCTGTGCTCTCTGTCGCCATGCCAACAACGTGAACCGCGCCGCGCAGGACTTCCAGCTGGAGCACCCGGAGGCTGCGAGCTCCATGAAGGTGCCGTCCAAAGATGTCGTCTTCCAGTCTCGCAATGTGGTGCCCGGCTCCTTCCTGGCGCGGGATAACGTGTCCAACTTCATCAGCTGGTGCCGGCAGGAGCTGTGGATTAAAGACGTGCTCATGTTCGAGACCAACGACCTGGTGGAGAGGTGCAACGAGAAGAACTTCGTGCTGTGTCTGCTGGAGGTGGCGCGACGCGGCTCCAAGTTTGGCATGTTGGCGCCCATGTTGATCCAGCTGGAGGAGGAGATCGAGGAGGAGATCCGGGACCAGGAGAGCTCGAGGATCGATGATGCTGGGGAGTCGGTGGTGGTGGAGCAGCAGCCGCAGCAGCAGAAGAGTCCAGCACCCAGCAGGCTGTGCTTCAGCCGGCAGAAGGAGAGCAGCAGCAGCCAGCAGCAGAGTAGTGTGGAGGATGATGAAGAGGAGCCAGAGCCAGAGCCCTTCGTCTGGCCGCAGAAGAGGGTGTTATGTGACATGCGAAATCTGGATGAATTGGTGAGTTGAATAAAAACCTCTGTATGTTAGTACCCTGATTTAATTACCCTCCATAACATGTGTCACAACTGCATTATGATGATTCATGCAAGTCATCATAGACAGTGTAATAATCTCACAGCCCAATCCTCACACACTTGAGTCATCACTACTCATAACTCATAAATACCCTGATTTAAAGGGGCTGTTTGTAACTTTCAGAATTGCTTGTTGATAGCGACACCTGTGGCCGTTAAGTCAACGAAATTCAACGTCCGGCTCGAGCTTGTGCTCGCTCTACATAGACATGAACGAGCATCGATCAAAACAGTGAGGCGACACACGTCAGCTAAAACCACAATATAACTCTATATTTCACCTGCTTGGCAGTAAGGTTAGCTGACCAGACGAAGGTCTCTCCATGAATCAATGCTGATCCTAGTGTTGGCTTTTCCTGCTTCAGCTGAAGCAGTAGGAGAAACGTTGTCGATGATAACGTAACTCGTTGCGGAGCCCCGTCACTTCACAAGACACGGAAAACTGTCCACTGTACATTCACTAGATATTCTCAGAGCTAAACTATCTCTTCTGCAGTGTGTAGTGTGCGCGCATGCACGTGTAGAGGTGGAGCGAGACAGCGAGAACGCGCCCGGTGTGTGAGTGAAGGCAAGCAGGGAGAGGAGCAGAGACTCCAGCCACACGCGAGCGCGCATATGCGAGCGCGCATATGCGAGCGCGCATATGCGAGCGCGCATATGCGAGCGCGCATATGCGAGCGCGCATGGGATCCCGACCCGGTAGATTTATACGTGTAAGAAGTTACAAACAGTCCCTTTAATTACCCTCCATAAAATGTGTCACTTCTGCATTTATGATTCATGCAAGTCATCACAGACAGTGTAATCATCTCACAGCTCAATTCTCACACACTTGAATCATCACTACTCAGAACTCATAAGTGTGAAATACAGTTGAAATCCAGGGTTTTCCCCCTCTGGCCTGGCTCAGAAGTGAATATCATCAGTGTGTTTGCTAAACAGTATGAAGCAGCTGATATTATCTCCTACAGTAAAACACAGAAAAGTGTCAAAAGTGAAGCACCCTCTCGGAAAATATCATGTCAGTGCTATGAAGAAGCCAGGCGCCTTGTGGTGTGGGTGTGTGCATCCTAACTTTGTTTTGAACTGTGCAGTTAAATACCTGCTCACCTGTAGGGTCAGTGTGTGTTTGACACCTGAATTCTTGCTTTCTCTGGAAGGTCAGGGGTCAACTCGGTGACATTTCACCTGCATTCTTGCAGAGAAACGTCAGCCCCGCCTCTACAGTGTTGACGATAACCTCCAGCCTCTTTCATTTAGCTTGTGCATCAAGAAAAATCAATGCAATATCCTGCAGGAGAGGAAGATTCTTTATCATCCTCTACCAACGCTACTAAAAATGTCAGTATTTCCTGTCCTGTGTGGTTGAACTGGCTGACCTTTGCCAGGGCCTCCTTGACACGAGCACATTACAGAGGCAAAGGTCTTGTTGGGGCAAAGCTAATGAGCAGACAGACAGACCAGCGGGAACACGTGCATGGGGTGGGAGTGCGAGTGGGGGAGAGAAGTTGATATTTTCGTGTTGATGAAGAGAACAATGTCCGTCTTTGGCACCAAAGACAGCATAGAGAGGGGAGGAGGGGAGACAGTCACACTCATGCTGGTCAGGCAGCAGAGCAGCAGAGCGGCACCAGTGTGACCTCCACAGACAGAAATAGGAGAGCATGTGGAGGAGGATGTGCGCTGTTCACATCCAGACTGTCTGAGTCGGCACACTCTCGCTCGTATGACTAGAGCGTTACTGAGGATTAAACGAGCCGGCTGCATGTTGGGGACAAAACGATCACAGGAAAGCTACACAGAGTATGTCTGTCTTTTCCTTTACTGTCATCCGCACTGACACATCCCTCAGCAGTCAGACGGTGACCGACAGACACATTTGGGAAGTGGCATCCCCAGTCATCTCTTCTTCCACCCTCCCTGTAAACATTAGAAAACTGCTCGCATGCAAGCTAAACAGAACAACAGCCCACATCAGCAACATGAGGCTCTTCAAACGAGAAACCACAGTGGTGCCAAGATGAGAGGCTTCAGTAATAAAATAGCTCAGTACTATCTTGTCTAATGGCTTCGTCATTTCGTATTTTGAGGCCCAGAACTGTGTGGAAGTATTTAGTATTTTATCAGGAAACAATCAAAATTAAATTCACATTTTTCTTTAAATATTTTGATCAATATCTGCTCAATCAGCTACCCGCTTAGCTCTCGCTGCGAGGCATTAGGCCTCTCTGTCCTCCTTAACATCAGTCACAAGTTTATCCTGCAGAATACATTTCTTTGTATTTCTGTCTTAACAAGAGATTAGTGTCTCTTTATTACTGGATCGCTAGTAGACATGAGTATCTGACAGGGAGGGAGGGGAAGAGAGTTAAAGTGCTTAGTTTCACTGCTCCACAGCTGTGACATCGGACTGTGTGTCCACTGCTTTCAGCCAAGTCACGACTCTCCTGCATCATCCAAGATGGATTGGATGTCACAGGATGGTTTGGCTCTTTTGCTTTCATCTTTATATACTAATTTTCCTCTGTAAATGAGCTACTATTCATACCTTCATTTTGAATCGGATTTAAAAAGCATACATGATGCATGAACGGCCTCCCTATTCCTATCCTATTGATGAAATGTCATCAATTAATTACCAGGCCATTAACACCCACAGAGACGTCATGCACAGCAGCCTCGGATGCTTGTGCAAACTGAAACGCTACGAATGTTCAGCTTCCATTTAGTTCTCATGTTATCTTTACAAAAACCTGATTGTGAGCCAGCAGATGGTGGGGGAAAACATCTACAGTACCATCACTGTTTGTACGGATGATGTCGTTACATGTGTGCGCCACCATGGTGCCCTAATCCAGTGGTTTCCAACTATTTCCTTAAAAGACCCCTTTTCTATCATTGAGTAGATTGATGACCCCTGACTAAGGGACATATTTTATGGCTATTTCACATTATATTCAATGTAGAACCACTGTTTAACTGTGATAACTGCAGGAAGTTTGGATTTTGAGCAGATTATTTCCTGTGAATATTGCATCAGAAATGAGTTTTCCTGTTGTTCCTAGGAACTTTTAACACAATTCTCTGTATTATGTGTTTTTGGGGGAATTTTTAACAATCATAGATACTTAATAGGCTTCTTTTTGGACAAATTTAATTCAGTGTTCTCCCTGACGCGTGTCCTTATCCTGTTTAAATGGTAGATAACAATCTAAGATTTAAAAATAACAATTTCATTTAGTTCTCTTCAAAGAAATGAATGAAATGCTGAGATATAGGCCAACTGTATATTTTAAAAAAAAAGTTTTCAATCAAGAAGTCCTTGCGACTCCCCATGAAGCTTTGGTGACCCCCAGATTGGGAACCAGTGCCCTAATAATCCAATTAAATCTCAAGCAGAAAACGTGAACTGTACAGTGTTTGCATGACCACCACGTACTTTAAGAGACATGTATACAGGACCATGTTATGCATTATTCAGTTATAAAAAAGAATCACATTTCTAGACCAACTTTAAACTCTAGTGTACTATCTTTAAAAAGTTTGCTGTTCTTATGCAGCTCACAGCGTCTCAATGAGGTTTGTTGGCAGCTGTATATTCTTCTCTACGTTGTGCAGTAGTTGGATGATCAAACTAATCTTCTTGTTGAGCTCAACAAGACAATACAAGTGTAGTGATAATAGGATTACAGGTCATTATTCTAATGAGTGTATAGTTACAGTCTGTATACAGATAGACAGCAGGATTATTTTAAGTAGTCCCTTTAAGGACATCTGGCTATTCAATAATCACACTAAAAATACATATTGTTGGTTATGATTTGTTCTCATTGCAGTCTGCTGATGAAACATTAAAGTGACTCAGTAAACTTGTGACTCTTAATGCAAACAGTTGACATGTCACATGGACTACCTACTGGATACAATAGGTATTTAAACTTTAGGAAGCTGTAGTCTATCCTGGTTACAACACGCCTTTATGTAAACACTCGCCTCCACTGATCTGGTAATTACTCATATCTCTGCGGGACGGTTTTCCACTCTAAAGTTGGGGAAGTGACCGGCGTCTCATTTCCTTCGTCATAAATTGAGTCAGTGATAAATGTTCCTGTTTCCCACTCCTGGAGATGTTTTTTCTTTTTTTCTCAGTAGTGGTGCAGACAGCAGCTGGATCACATTGCCACATAAATCTATTATTATATAATATATATACATATTATCCTTTGCATTAGGGGATTTTCTTTCATATCACCACTAGATAGGGATTATGACTTCGATTGGATCTGTATTTTCCTATACGCTGCGAGCAGCCTAATGTAAAGAAACACGGTCACCTACCTTAAAAGAAATGACCTTTTTGTATATTTTCTAGGTCTCGCAATTAGGCCTTGAGCTATGCAAAGTGACATACATGTGATCATTTGAATTAGAGCCCTTAATGCACACTCTAATTGTCCATATGTTTGCTGCATGCATAGGCATCTATACAGTACAATATTTGAGCTTCTAAACAACAGTCCATTGGAGCTTCCTTCATTGGCATCTTTCCTTCTTCTTGCTCAGTCATATAAACTGGTTCATGTATTTTTGTCACCCCAGGCTTCAACATTCAGCCCTTGTTTAGTTCATATATGATGTGCGAGCCCTCGTTCCCATCCCCCACCCCCGTCTCCGCTTTAGAGATGATGAAGCAAAGAGCAAAACAGTATGTCTTGTCGGTGGCATGTGAATAGACTGTTGACAGCGAGGCAATCAAAGGCTGACGTCTCAATCAAAGACGTTGGATGGAGACACCGGCACAGCAGAGAGGGGAATGGGTAATAAAGAGAGGTATTATGGCCGTATGGACAGTCTGCTCCATTAACCTTATGGTCCAATTCATGCATTCAGGGAATAGAAAAAAGGGGGGAGTAGACAACAGATAGTGTGCCTAGAGTGACTTCATTGTACACTCTGTTAAACCTGACTGGAGTGGATGTTA